>NC_087203.1:8131281-8156281 GCF_015104395.2 Macrobrachium nipponense
GGCAGAGTGTTAAGAATAGTTTGCTGAGGACTCTCTGTGGAGGCTTTCAAATCCTGTTCTGGGAGGACGTTGTAACCTACAGGAAGATACTTAACCACTGCAAGTCTGCAGATTTTTGATTGATAAGGTCTGGTGACCCTCAGTTGAACTGTAGGAGTATCATATAGCCTCTACACAGTCTACAGTATTGAGGTTGTGTCTGTCGATGGTGGCTCCGTAGGGGACTCGATCTTCTCTTTTGAGAGAGATCTGCGCGCCAGACCTGTCAAAAGCTCTAACGTAGCATACATGGTAGTTTTCTGTGGGAGGTGCCACAGTGATAGGACCTTCAGCTGGAAGGCCTAAGGCTGAGGGTGCGACTACCGCCAAGGTAATGCCAGGTGTAACAGTCTTGCTTGAGCACTTCTCCCATAAGGCAGAATGTTCGTAAACTTTGCACGCAGTACAATAGTTCTGGCTGTAGTCTCTGGGTGGCACTGTTCTGTTAAAGGGAACATGCCTGCTGCTGGCTCGGGGGGACACTGCATCATCCGAGCTCATAGAGATAGTGGTTGTCACAGGGTGTTGGCTGTCGCGTGGTTTGTTGCGACATTGCTCAATGCTATGTCCAGTTTATTTATATAAGTTGCAAGTAACTGGCTTAGAGATGTGCCCATTCTTGATCTGGGCCATTGAGGGCGTGGAACTTGGGGGTGTAACTTATTTGCCAAGAGAGCTGAGGTGGGGATGATGGGTTTCCCAATCATCTGCCAAATGGTAACATTCAGCAATGGTAGTGGGATGTTTCTCATATATATAAATGACGAGTGCGCTTGGAGCATAATAGAAAAAATCCTCCAATTGCACACGCTCAGAAAGGTCCGCAAGCGTTTTGACTTGAAGGGAATCCAGCCAACGGTTGAAATTTCTTTCTTTGTGATATGTCCAGTCCCTCCAGGACTGTCCGGCTTCTTTGGGTGTACTACGCCAGTGTTGTCTCCAGTGTTCAGGTGTAATTTTGATGGCTTTGTTGACCGCCCCTCTAACGCTGCAAGATCTCCTTACTCAGTAGTTGTCACAGTATACAGTTTGATTAAACCCTTACCCTTTACATGCTTTCAGGATTAGCGATATCTCGATTGTAGTGGGGAAGTAGTTGGTAAACATTCTTTATGTGATTGAGCCATGCTTCAGGCTCATCTTCCAACCACGTCTGGGTGAGCATGCTTATGTTGCTTAGAGTAGACTGGGGTGTGGCTGGAGAGGGGTGACCAGCTCTATGTTGGATAAGTTCCATGGCACTGTCGTGGAGAGCTTGTTCAAGAGCCAACTGATGGGCACAATGGGCTTATGGCCTTAGTCTCTCCTTTTCCTTCTTGGTTTCTTGATCTGCTCTTTCCCTCTCCTCCCTGGCTTCACTCTATGCTCTTTTCCTCTCATCCCTGACTTCTTGATCCCTTTGAGCTATAGTCACTTGGCCGTTGATCCAAGTTGTCAGGGTTTCTCCTCTGAGGACTAGACCCTGTCCAATTCCTAGAAAGTTGGTAAGTAGGTGTTCGAAAACACGGGGTAACATGCACACGGGGTGGTACCAATTTTCGTGCAGCGGTTATGAAATAGTTATGTATAAAATCATAGTGCAGATGTTAGGGACTTACGCACGGACAAAACTGGCTATTGCACAAGTTGGTAAGTGGGTGTTTGAAAACAGGGTAATATACACACGGGCTGGTACCGATGTTTGTGCAGTGGTTATGTAATAATTAAGTAAAGTGAATGGGTGCAGGAACCAGAAAAGTCTAATAAAAGTAATAAAGGAAAAAAATGTAATGGTAAAAATGAAACTGCAATAATGAGCATGTAGGTTTTGAATTGTAAATGGGCTTGTGGTATCTGCCCACTTGCGAGACTTCGGCAAAAGGAAAAGAAGTCAGAATAAAAATAAGAGAAATTGCTAAAATGCCTGTCACTTCCAAAGAAACAAAAGGAAAAAGCTATTCTTTAAAGTTTAAGGCAAAATGTAAAAATTTCCCTCCCTGCGGCTCAGGTATAAGTAATGTGGTTTGATTTAGTGGGTCAAACAACAAATGGGTCTGTTGTAAAACAGAAGTTTTGTATGTCGCTCACAATGAAAAGGTCTTATGCTACGTGACATGAGTAAATATTCTGCTATCATAAAGCGTATTTGAGAATGTTTTCCCGCATTGAAAATAAGTTAATGAGTAAAACAATAACACAGTGGGGAATAATAAGATTGTTCGCGTTAAGGAATGCTCGAGTGAAAGTGAAAGGGTTAATGCTTAGGCTCAAGAACTGTCAAACATTAATGCTAAGGTATCAATTCACGTATCAATGCACGCACGCCCACGCATGAGCGGAAATTGGTAGTTGACAACAGCTTGCGTCAGTAAACCGTAAATTTAATAGACGTACGGTGACGGGTCGTCCGGGCTCTAACCTCCGCCCACTAGGGCGCTGTAGCTCGCTCCAGTTTTGAAATGTTCAAAACAAGTTGTGGGTGGTCACGCCAAATGTCACCTGACGTAGCTCCAGGCATTGGAAGTGGGACCCACGGTGACTACTGTAGGGTAGGCGCTAGGGTCACCTGCCTTGTTCGCCGTCATTGTTTTCTTTCCGTCGCGAAGCACATGGGCCTCCTAATTACACTGTAGCCTATGGGGAAACCGTTTCGCACATTTACAAACCTGTACGACATGGCAACGCTGTAGCATGGTATAAAAGTTCAGGTTGGCGCCCTCAACAACAACAACCCTCAGGTCAGCTGTTGTTACCGTCTCCTGAGACCTGCAGTTTCCTCCAAGTACTCTCCACAATGCCCTTCAAGATACCGAACCTCCTAAAACGACCAAGGAAAGGACCATCAACGTCATATCTTCTTGCAGGAGCTTTTTTCAGTCCGGAGAAGACTCCTACAGCCACTCCTGCAGACACTCAGGTCGAGGAAATGTCATCTTCCACCTACAGGAATCGGAGTTGGATGAGATTCAGAGTTATGACAGCGACACAGAAGACGACTGACGGACAGGGAGAAGCGGATATTGAACATATTCTACTTCCTCAAGCTCCACATCATCCATCAGAAGTCCAAGATGTTGGGACTGCCAATGGTATGTATATTATAATGTCTGACTTAATATTTTTTTATTTGTTGAAAATATACAATATTTTACAGTACATGCAGAATTCTACCAAAGTGAATTTACAACCTGGATTTTCAGAATGCAATATTTTTACATTCTCTCATACATGTTCCATCACTTTACAGTCTGCTCTGTTTACAGGCCGGCCATTTTGTACCCTACAACCCCACAATGGTGGGCGTGGTAACAACGTGAAGTTGACGTACTTAGAACATTACACTATCAGCATAAGTTCCAGGTAGATGTCCGACCTTGCTTTCTTTGCGTGTACATTTGCGGCGCAATTTACGGTGCCGGCTTATCGTCCGTCAGCCCGTGTCCTTTTTACCAGACCTTGAACAGCTGGTAAACAGGACTCGGGCTGACGGACGTAAAGACAGCACCATAAATTGCGCCGCAAATGTACACGCAAAGAAAGTAAGGTCGGACATCTACCTGGAACTTATGCTGATAGTGTAATGTTCTAAGTACGTCAACTTCACGTCGTGACCACGCCCACCGTTGTGGGGCTGTAGGGTACAAAATGGCCGTCCTGTAAACAGAGCAGACTGTAAAATGATGGAACATGTATGAGAGAATGTAAAAATATTGCATTCTGAAAATCCAGGTTGTAAATTCACTTTGGTAGAATTCTGCATGTACTGTAAAATATTGTATATTTTCAACAAATAAAAAAATTTAAGTCAGACATTATAATATACATACCATTGGCAGTCCCAATATCTTGGGCTTCTTCTGACGGACGAAGTGGGGCTTGAGGAAGTAGAATATGTTCAATATCCACTTCTCCCTGTCCGTCAGTCGTCTTCTGTGTCGCTGTCATCACTCTGTATCTCATCCAACTCCGACTCCTGTAGGTGGAGGATGACATATCCTCGACCTGAGTGTCTGCAGGAGTGGCTGTAGGAGTCTTCTCCGGGCTGAAAGAAGGTCCTGCAAGAAGATATGATGTTAATGATCCCTTCCTTGGTCGTTTTAGGAGGTTCGGCATCTTGAAGGGCGTTGTGGAGAGTACTTGAAGGAAACTGCTGGTCTAGGGAGACGGAAACAACAGCTGACCTGAGGGCGCCGACCTGACCTTTTATACCACGCTACAGCGTTGCCATGTCGTATAGGTTTGTAAATGTGCAAATCGGTTTCCCCGTAGGCTACAGCGCAATTAGGAGGCCCATGTGCTTTGCGGCGGGAAGAAAACAACGACGGCGAACAAGGCAGGTGACCCTAGCTCCAACCCCGCAACAGTCACCGTGGGTCCCACTTGCAATGCCTGGAGCTACGTCAGGTGACATTTGGCGTGACCACCCACAACTTGTTTTGAACATTTCAAAACTGGAGCGGGCTACGGCGCCCTAGTGGGCGGAGGTTAGAGCCCGGACGACCCATCTCTGTACGTCTACGATTTTACTTATGTTTTACGTTACATTTACGGTTTACTGACGTAAGCTGTTGCCAACTACCAATTTCCGCTCATGCGTGGGCGTGCGTGCGTTGATACGTGAATGTGTGACCTTAGCAGAAGTCTGTCTATCGAAGCGAGTATAGAGTGAGGAGTGCCCTTGTACTGGAGAGAGGATGGTACGAAATATCAGTTGTCATATGAAAGTAAACACAGTTTCACTATTTACGTTGTTATTAGTTATTCACATCAAATTCTCCCACGAATTAATATTATGGTGGTAAGTTAATCAAGCTACTATGCCAATTTACTAACAAGTTCTAGTTTGTAAAATAGAATTCAAAGGTTTAAACAACGAACTGCTTGCGGGAAGACAGCAGCCTTCTCCACGGAAGGTTGCCAGAAAAGATTTCCAATCTAGAATGAATATCGTAAGTTTTCGAAGGAATTTAACACTTTCCTGTCAATTTAACAACCAACAGTGGTTATCACTGCACTTTCGTAGCTAATGCCTATTTACTAGGGACACGTTGTTTCGCGGATAACAAACACTAATGAGAACACAGCTAAAATACATGCGCTAGTAGCAAGAAGCCTTCTCCGAGCAATGAATGAAAGTTTGTACCACTCATATCACTCCTCGCTTCAACACTTAGGAATAACGATAAATAAAAGGTGTAAAATTTAAATGCTAGAATAAAGGACTTGCAGTTGTGTACTGCTGTTCACGGGCGCCAAAGATGCGGAAAAGATAAAGGGGCTTCTAGGAGTACAATTAAGATTTGTTTCTCTCACAAACTCTCATACTAGTTCGTGGGTGCGTGGCTGCGTGAAGTTTATCATTTAATCTGAAATTAACTGCCATCTGACAAGACTGATGCCACGCAGGTAGCAACAGATAACAGGGGAAAAAGGTATTAAAACTGGTGTATTTAAGGGAAATGCAATGTTACATTTAATGTCACGGAAAAACAAATAAATGAACACTTCTGGATGTAAATTACAAAAATTTTTCCACTTCACTTATTCTCTGAAGGAGATGCAATGGGGAATTTGTTATATATTATGGGAGCAGACAGTAATTAAGGAAGGAAAAAGGATTGTGCGTCGAAACAAATTTCAAAGCCAAAATGTACATTGCTCTTCGACAATCGGAGTCTTGAAGTAAAGCCGGCATGAAATATGGGCTTAGGGGGAGAAAAGTCTCGACCCCAGACAGTATAGGGGGGATGTGAATGACCGGGAATCACCCCGGTGTGAACAGATCTGCATCGGATATAAGAATGGCTATAAGACTGGCTCCGACTCCCTGCTCGAGCCGTCATATTATTCATATCTCCTTTCCTTTGTCCCTTGTTTGTCAGATATTCGCGCAGCCTTTCTTGGGGTGTTAACGGTTTACCTGGAAATGAAATTTGAATGACAGCACCAGTTGTGGGAAAAGTATGATAAGGGGAGGGGGGCGTCCACTTGGCTGTAGGAGAGGTGGAGTTTGGGGGGTTGGGGAGAGGAGCGAAGTAGGAGAATCTGCCGTGTCGAATCTTTAATGACTAAGGGAAGTGGTAGGCACGACTTCTGTGCGCAGATGTGTGTGGTTTTGCTCTTTACAAGAAGTGAAAAAAATTGCACTTAAATTTCTGTGCAATTCAAGGGCTTTAACATATTTTCGTGATTCACTTATACATATATATATGTATATATATGTGTATATATAATTTATATATATATATATATATATATATATATATATATATATATATATGTGTGTGTGTGTGTGTGTGTGTTAATAATATGGTATATATTTATATATATATATATATATATATATATATATATATATATATATATATGATGTGTGTGTGTGTATATAATATCTATATATATATATATAATATATATATTATATATATATATATATATATATCTATTATATAATAGAATATATATATATATATGCATCATATTTACCAGAAAATACGACGAAAGGTATACTTTGTAGTTATTATGTATCTATATTCCCATAAACAGTATAATATGCTGCTATCTTGCAAAAGCTCTAATTTTAACCACAAATTCATTTTCATTCTTGCTCTAATTCTTTAGGATTAGATGTTCACAAGATGCTTATTGCAATCCTACCATTCATGTTAGATATACTCATTTAATTCTGCCATTCAGTGAAATAAACTTATTTCCCTCTGCCATTCAAGGTACATACACTTATTTTCTGTACTTCATGTACAGTACCCGCGATAAATTATTACACAAAAGAAAATTGAATAACACAAGCTCTTTGCTCGTATGACAATGGACTTTATCATTATAGTAATATGTGAAGAAAAATAACTATTTCAGGAAATGAAACAAATAATTTTTTATTCATTTTCAAAATACTTAAGCTTCCTTGACGTATAGGAAAAGACTGTCTCCTTTTATACGTCTGCTAATGATACCCCTCTACAACTCCAAGCATGCTTAAGCGCCATGAACCAGACAGGCAAATATGTAGCACTGTAAAACAACATTGCAATTAATTGTTAACTCATTCGATTACGATGCAAATGGATATAATCCCTTTGTTTTGTTACTTTTCATCAGCATCTACATATGACTTCTCATGCGCTCATTTCGTACTCCACCCAATACTCAACTAATACTTTATACTTTTCTTCCTTTTGTTTAAAGCAAGTTTCACTTGTGTTTACTTCATCTACCATACTGACTGACTTGGTGTGCCGGATTCGAAGGCCCCGCTTTTCATATAATCTAAAAACATTAGTCATTTGACAAATATTTTTCAGTGATATCTAGAAACTTGATATATCATGCATTTAAGTTTACCATCATTCTTCTGGACAAAACATTCGTGATAAAGGACTTTTTCTTCGAGATAACACAAATTTCGTTTTTTTTAATCATATATAACTTGCAATAACCTTTTAACAATATCATTCTCTTCAACGTAAAGCAATTTTATGAAGATTATTTACTAAAAAGAAGTCTCCTTGATGTAACTTCAAAGTGAAAGAACGGGATGTCGATAATTAATTGAATAATTTAATCTGACTTCGAAATCTTTTTTTCGTCTAAGCCAATGACTGTGCATCGTTGAAACATAGCAATGAATAAAATGGAATCGCTGACATACTCTCTGTACATTGAAACAAGAATTACAAAAAAGAAAATACGACTGTGTTACACGTTTTTTTGGTTTGTTTGTTACGTTTTGAGTGCATAAAGTTGAAAATGGTGTATAAAATCGACTTGAACATAAAAGATATCACTACCATGACACGTAAACTCAATAAGGAAAATTATCACCCATGTATGAATTACTGTAGAGATGAAATAGTCAACAGTGAACAAATACTATTCCACTTATAAGATAGTAGAAGGGGTTGAAGGGCATCATTCGTGTGGAGATTACCTAGGTCTTCTTGCTTATGGATGTTTTCAACCCCTTCTACTAGTTGAGGCCCTCACCGACTGAGAAGACTACAGAAGCAGTATTGTTGATTGGTGCCTTGGGGTTGCCGCCAAACAATTGTAAGACCACCGCCTTTTTATTAATAAGCACCGAGGAACGTCACCAAAAGCTGAATGACATCCTGGCTGTCAATTTTAAATTCCGAAGAATCACGAAAAACCCTGTCGACAAGATGAAGCAAGAGGAGAACAGGATCATAGAAACCATCAATGCTGCCTCCATCACCTGCCACCTCCTGCTGATTACAGGCAACTATAATCTGGGATATATTTATTGGAATATTAACACCATTAAACCAGGCAACCCTCTGCCCCCAATCATCAGCCATCAGTGTATTGACCGAGTTCTTAGAGGCCCTTATAGAACTACCCTGGCCAAAGGTGTCATCACTTTTATGGACCAATATTGAATCCCTGTTCACTAATGTTTCTGTAGATGAAACGATCCAAATGAACTTGGATAAAGTGTACAGGGATCCCTCCACACCACCCGTTCTTAACATCCCCAAACATTCTCTCCGTGTCTTGTTGGAGATTTGCACCAAGAAAACCCCTTTTTCTGACCACTGTTGATATATGTTCGCCCAGATCAATGACGTGGAAATGGGCTCCCGCCTCAGAGTCCTGTCTGCCAATTTGTGCCTCATTCCCAGGAAGAAATTGATGACCTGCGGCTTACTTTCCACCAGTATAGCAACCTCCGTTTCACGATTGAACATAGCAAAGACCACCACCTTCTTTTCCTTGATGTTTTGGTCAAAGGGAGGGAAGCCCACAACACCACTAAAGTCTTCACAAAACCTACAACCTGGGATATCTCTTAATGGAGGGAGCGAGTGTCTTGAGAGGTTCAAGCGCTCTACAATCAACGCTTATGTTATGAGGCCCCTCTCATATTGCTCATCCTAGAACGACACTCGCAATGATCTAGAGCAAGCTGCCCAGGTCCATGTTGGTATGGGCCAACCTAATCGTGAAATAGAAAAGTATATTTGAAGGAACATTAAAAGCTGGGACCAGCAGGAACCACACCCTGATGCCTCTGAATGAAGATAAGTACTATTCAGCTAATAGTGGTCTTTGCTATGTTCAATTGTGAAATGGAGGTTGCTATAAAAGAAGAAAACCGAGCAGCTTGGTTATGAAATATAATCCAGCCCCATGCAGGAGGACTCCTCCAAGAAGACCAATGTGGTGTACCAATACTCATATCCTGTCCAAGGATGCCTTGGTACCTACCTTGGTATGACAACAATGTACCTTTCTAAAAGAATTTCCTACCACGCCCAGGAGGGAGCAATATTCAACCATGCCAGGAATGCCCATAATCAGAGAATCTCCCGACAAGACATTGTGCCCCTGACCACCACTGCATGCGCCTCCTGGAAGCCTGGGATATTGGTAAAGGAAAGCCCTTACTTAATATTACACAGGAGACCTTACTCCTTCCCATGGCTGCCAGGCGACCAGCACTGAGTGCCCTACAAGAGATGAGGATCAATAAGAATTCAGCAGAGGAGCAGAATCAAAATGATTCATCCAGCACTACTCTCCGGTTCAAACCAATGAGCAACCTCTGCAGGTGAAATCAACCAGAAGGCTATGCTTGAGGAGAAATCTCCCCAGGCTGCCAATCATAAGTCGACCCCGTACCTGACTCCGACCACCCTACTATAAAAGTTTACCCATCTACAATGCTCACCAATTGGGTTTTTATTCCTGCAGAGTTTGCTAGCGCTCTTCTACCTCTGATTAGCGTGACTGTGTGCTTTACAGACAGTGACCATTATTTCTACGATATTTCTCTGACGTTTAGGTAGGAGAAATACTTTAGTGATTTGTGTCAGTGTTTTTTTGTGCAACAGTAACATTTTATTGTGATTATCAAGTGGATTGCCTCTTTTTTTTGTGCACGTGTATTTTTTTTTTGGTCTCTTCCACACTGGAGGATGTCTGAAAAGAGATCTGATCTTGCTGGGAAGAGAACTACGTCCCACTCTTCCTTTGACCTGGAAAATGCCCCTGACTCTGCTCGAAGAAAAATCATGGACTCCGAATGACTCGGACTGCGACCTCAAGCCCTCCTTAGATGTTGACATGGATGAGAACAACCCTGTTTCTACCTATTCTGCCACTGAACACCCTTATTCTACTAACCCTGCTCCTGATCATGGAACAAACCCTGACCCTTCCCCTTCTGATGAAGGAGGATCATGGACTCTATTCCCAAAGAAGAAAAATCCTAATAAGGTAAGCAACAGTGCTTCAGTAAACAACAACAAATCTGTTAAAAAAGTGCCATTAAGCCACAAGCTAATCCCTTTCCCAAATTCAGGGTAGTAGAATTTGGAATGTACTACACTACAATTGCTGCCTTAGAAACTAACAACCCCACCCTTTTAATGATGGCCAGACTGAACCTTGAAGGTGATTTTCCTATCACACGCGGATTTCTTGGAAAATAACTCTGCTCTCACAATGCCTGATCCTGCCGGCAGGCTAAAGAAAGCTGTAGTTGGTAATTACCCTGTCAGCCTGGAAATCACGCCCCTTCTAATCCATCCTTCCATTCTGTATGGTGAAAAGTGCATCAGCACTAAGATCTAGGAACCTCAACTCACACAAAATATTTTGTGCACCTTCAAGGGACCCTTCCCCACTTATCAATCTAGGTATCTGGGGAACTTTTTGCGTGGAAGAGTTCACACCTGAACCCATACAATGTTTAGGTGTCAACGGTTTGGTCACCACCAAGAACAGTGCACCAGTTTTGAAATCTGTGGGATATGGACTTGCAGACTCCCGACCAATACCTGTTTGGTAAAATTTAAAGCTGGCCAGGCAACTAATGCATGCTGCCCAAATTGCAAGGACAACCATCATGCCTGGCAGAAAAATTGTCCTGTATGGCTCCAGCGCATCTCACGCATGAAAGAGAGAACGCAGTTACCTCCACCTCCTTCACAGAACTCTCCTTCCCACTATCCTTCACTTCCAAAGCCTCTGCTGCAAAGATAAAATCAAATTCCTGCTCCAAAACCTCAGAGGCAACCTCCCCCTCCCAGGCAACAATGATCACGCCCTCAACCCAACCCCTGCAATCTGCCCCCAAACCAAGTCCCATCATTTCTCCACCTTCTCCCTACATCCAAACCTCTCCTTCCCATCTCTTACCCTCACAACCTATCTCCTCCTCAGAACCTTACAACCCAGTCTCTCCAACACCCTCTGTGTCTCCAATTGTCAAACCTAAACCAAACCAAGAACAAAACCTGCCCATCAGCTCAGAACAAATCTAACTAATTATCCATGCTGTCATGCAATCCTTTTAAATTTCTATAAGATTCTGTGTGACCTTACCAAGAGTAATATAATTATCCAGATGGTTCAAGATGCACTGTTCCTGCAGGCAAGTTCATGAGCCCACACAGTGACTCTGAGTCCTCCACCAGCTCTGACACATACCAAAATACTACTAAACAATGGCAGAGACCCATTAATATTACTTCTGTGGAACATAATGTGGAGTACAACCCAAATTTGCACTATTGCAGTCGCAAACATCCCTAGGTAACCATGATATCATCGTTTTACAAGAAACACTCCTCAGAGAAAATGCATCCTTTTTGTTCAAAGGTTAGATTGTATATCGGACACCATATACAGACAACAAAAGAGGTCTACTAACACTTATAAAAAAACTCTATTCCAGCCTCCCAATCTCTGAACATAGGCTGTGGAACAGGTGTTGAAATGTTAAGTGTCAAAGTTATTCTACAAGGCACAACACTTGCAATACACAACATATGCAGATCACCAAATACTGATCTGGAGGCAGTTGCACTTTTTGATGCAGCATCTGGAGAAAACACCCTTATTGCAGGAGACTTGAATTCCCATCATCCCTTCCTCAGTCCAGAGCATTTAACCAACCCTTCAGGATGCCACCTGCACTTTTTATTCTAAGAACTTCCTGAAGTCCAACTTTGAAATAATTGTAATGAACCCACACATTTACAAGGAGGAAGGCTAGACCTTACTCTTGTTTCTAGAAATTTACAGGCAGATACTTCCTGGAAAATACTCCCGGTTCTCACAAGTAATCACTTTCTGTCCAGACAGCACTAAAACTTAAAAAGCTCCCTCCCCCACCTCTTCCCCCTCCCAGATGAAATCCTGAATTTGCTAATTGGAATTCCTTGGAAAACAATATGACTATCTGGTCCACAGAGTACATAAATCATCTTCCGTAGAATGTTTGCACACTATATGCAGCTAGTGTATCCTTGCCAAAAATGAAATATCCACCCACAAGCATAAATCACAAGGATGGCTGGTATTACAACTCCTGAATCAATGAAATGAATAGAAGAATCAATCGAGTGAGGAAACTTCAGAAGGCTCTGAACTGATCAGTTGTACTCAGAACATGCTGCACAAGTATCTGAAGAAGTAATAGTTAGAAACCTGGTATATATGGTGTGGACAAGTACAACATCTTACACCCATTGCCAAGATGTGGAATTGGTTCATCAAAGTCTCTGGTAAGAAAAATTTCATCAGCATTACTCACTCTGACCCACAGAGTAAAGCTGACAGGACTTTGCAACATTTTACTGACATGACAAAACTGTCAATCTATCCCTGGAAACCCAGAGATGCCTAGGATCATAAGACCCCATTAGAAACAGAACAATTGTTTATGCTTACAATGCTCATGACTAAGCTGACATGGATCAGATTATATAACGTACGACATACTAAAAAATATTGGCGAAGCTTCTAAAACAGTATATCTTACTCTAGTCAATAAAACTTATGTTGAAAGAGTCAGATCAAGAAAATGAAACCAGCTGGACATGAACCCAATTCCCAACCTGAAACAACCTGGAGCCTACAGACCCATTGCTCTCATCAGCTCCACTGAGAAAGTAGCAGAAAGAATGGTTCTTAATAGACTACTCTGGAAAAAAGGACCTTTGCATCCCGCATCTATGCATATATGAAGAACACTGACACTCAAGAATGCATAACAGATGTATTTTCTACAATAAGCGACAAAAAAACTTTGGTAGTTTTCCTTGATTTAGAAAAAGCCTATGAGTTGGCAAGCTCCATTGTCATACTCTCCTCTCTTGCAAAAAAGGCATCAAGGGTGTGTATTCTGATTTCATTAAACATGAAAACGGAACACCACAAGGAGGAATCTCTTGTACCTTTCTTTTTATTGTCCTCATGGAGAAAATCTTGCTACAATGAAGCTACCAAAAGGAGTAGAAAATTTCATTTATGCAGATGATGTCTGCCTGGTGTGTCCTCAACAACCTGAAGATATTCAGCTGCAAAAAACCCAAAGAGCACTACATGATTGATGGAAAGTGCAACAAACTAGGACTGAAAATCAACACTGGGAAAACAAAAGCTATGGTCAATGGTCATCAAGCATCTACAAACCCAACAATCTGCACATCATGGGTGAACCCATAGAATGGGTAAGCAGCTTCTTGTGCCTGGGAGTCAATATAAATCACAAACTGTCCCCAGCCAAAGAAATACAACACCGTAAACAGGAAGTCCATTGCTGAAATAACTGTGATGTAAAAGATCACCTCACTTCAACAAGGTGAAACAAGTCATATCCTCAGAATGTTTTACATCCAAACAACTCGGGCATTAATTGTCTATGTAGCACCTCCACAAACCTGCTCCCTTGAGGTATTTCAAGACACTGCAATGAGGATCATTGCTGGTGGCCCTATGTAGACCAAACTCTGTCTACTCAGAGCAGAAACAAACCTTCTCTCTCTTCAGGCCAGGATTGATCAAAGAAATACTCTGATCATTTTCGAAACCCTGAAAACTGGCAGAGACTGTCCCCTTTAAAACTAAATAGCAAGAATTCTCAACTTCCATGAAGAAATAAACCCTCCCAAAAACCATATGGGAAATCTCACGATCCTGAGAAGAACAAATATGCAAAAGGAAGCTACAGCAACCAAGAAGGAAACTCCTGATAACAACTACAATGAACTACCCCCTTGGATCTCACTCTCCATCAATTTAAACTTTGCTAACTTCACTCTGCTCTCAATTAATAAGGCACTCGGCACACCTAATCAACTCAGAAAAGCGGCTAAATATCTACTATACAGACGACTCAGTCTCCACTTTCCTTAAAAGTGGTTGGAGGTTATCTAATCATGCGTCTACTCTGCAGACTGAATTAATTGCCATCCAAAAAGCACTTGAAGATTCCTTAAATCAGGAAGGTGATACTACAATTCACACAGATTCAAACTGTGCAATTTTTGCTATCAAGTATCAATCACACACTGAAAATGTAAATATACTCACCAGTATAATGTCATCTGACTTCGCTCACTACAGCAATGGAAGGCAAATAAGCCTTAATTGGATCCCAAGTCATATAGGAATACAAGGCAATGGGGAAGCTGATCAACTTGCAAAAACCACTCTCCAATGTGACACTATAAGCATTACCATTAATCAGTCCCTCAGTCAAATTAAAAACGATATTTTCAGGTAATGCCAGAACGAAGCATACAGTAAAATCCGTTGTGCCTTTTTCGAAGAATCAAGTTCTGCCAAATAGTATATAGAATGTACTAAATCACAAAGTCTCTTCCTTTCCAGAAATATCTCCAGGAGATTAACTGTCATCATCAGCCGTCTACGACTTGGAGACCTGTGCACCTGGCAAATGATTGATCCAGAAAACAGAGCTTACTAATACTGCAAACAGGCAGTAGCTCAACCCCGGAGACTTTTCCCCTCAGGAAGAATTTCACAAAGGTCGCTTTAACCAGCACCGAATTGGTAATACACATAATGGAAAACACTGAAACACTTTCAGCTTTTCTCTGTTCCAGGTAATCAAACTGCTTAAATCACCTTTCCTACATATTCATAAAGCCCCTTTCACGATCTCACTTAAGGACTACTACATTAGCTAGTCCTGATGTCGTTAGCCATCAATAGCATAAACAAACACCTCATCTTCAACCTCATTATCATCACTTACTTCCTTTCCCCTTCGTGCCCCTTGTTGTCCCCCGAGTGGTCCATAGAAGACAGCAAGGAACCCTGTATCTTTTTTTTTTTTATCATCGTACTTCTCTGACTCAAATTTTATCCTTTCCCTACCACGTCCTCCTACTTACTGGGACTTACTGCTATAACACTTTCTCTCCCATTAATGCTTTTTCATTTCCGGCCCAGTGGTTAACTAGAGCCAAATAGTTTTTTTTTATTTGTACTACAGGCGTTAAATTTACAGTTATGGGCTGCTGTGAAGCAAGAGTCCGTGCCAGCACAAGGCTGGCTTAATCTAACGACGACGACGACAATGCTCACTCAGAACGACCCTTGCAACGTCTCAAAGATGGCTACTGAAATGGCCAAAACATGTCGACACTATAGGGAAATCGGACCCCGATAACTACAGGAGTAAGGACATTCAAAAAATACCAGAATACCACCATGAATATAGGGCAGTTACTTAGCAGTATCGTTGATAATGAGAAACGAATTATCAGAAAGATAGAGAGAAAATTCTTTATGAGATAGATTAGTTAAATTGTCATTCTTTTTAATAAGATATTTTGTTATTATTATTATTATTATTATTATTATTATTATTATTATTATTTTATTATTATTATTTATTACGATTATTATTATTTATAGAGGAAGTTTATGAAGCTTAGAAAGATATTTCTATACTATCATATGCCTTTCCTAATGATCTTCGGTAAATTTCATGTACACGGACTAGGTGTGGAGCTAAAAGGATCTAACTTGTCATCCGGCGAGGCTTGACGTCAGAATTGTTTGTCTCGACCACAGATATGTAAAGGAGTAAAAAAGAAAAATCCTAAATACCTCAGAATTCTGAGCAAAGTAAATTTAGAAAAGTAGGACAGCCACGTTGAATGAGACCAAATGTTCGCTGCATAGACGTATAATACCGTTTACATTTGATCCGTTGGGATACATACAGACAGAAAAACAAGACAGTAGTCACTGCAGTATTTACCCTTTAACTAATGAATAAACTATCCAGATATCTTTGCACCACTCTCGCTCCTTGATATTTCTTCTCTCTCTCTCTCTCTCTCTATCTCTCTCTCTCTCTCTCTCCCTCTATATCTCTATATATATATATATATATATATCTTCTTCTTCTTCTTCTTCCCAGCTTTTTCCCATTTTTATATGGGGTCGCCGTTTCGGATGAGCCGTTCCATCTATTTCTATCTTGCGCTTCTGCCTCATCAATTCCCTTCTCATGTAAATCTCTCACACAGTCCTTCCATCTCTTTCTTGGTCTCCCTCTCTTTCTTCTTCCTTGCACCTCCACTCCCATAGTATGTCTCCCAGCGTGGTCCTCATCTCTCCTCAACAGGTGTCCATACCATCTCAGCCTCCCCTCCTGCACTTTCTTTGATACTTCCACCACCTTAGTTGACCCCCTTATGTAGTCATTTCTGATCCTATTCCACTCTTGTTACCCCAGACATCACCTAAGCATTCTCATTTCTGCCACATCCATCTTCTTCTGCTCTGCTTTTCTCATGCTTGCTGTTTCCGTACCATACAGCATTGCTGTTCTTACCACCGTCTTGTGAAATTTTCCTTTTAACCTAAGCGGCACTCTTTTGTCACAAAGAACTCCGAGGCCGCTCTCCAGTTGTTCCAGCCTGCCTGTACCCGATGTTTTACTTCTTCTTCCATACTTCCTCCAGCGTTAACAAAAGATCCCAAATACTTGAACTTATCAACTCTCCTTATTTGCTCTCCACCAAGCTGAATACTTTCTCTATCATCCCCTCAGTGTTGGTACACATATATTCTGTCTTGGATCTACTTATTCTCATTCCTCTGTCCTCCAGTACTTGTCTCCATCTTTCCAATTTCACTTCCAGATCTTCCCTGCTCTCTGCACACAGAACAATATCATCCCGCATACAATATGTTCCATGGTACTGTCTCCCTTACTTCCTCTATCATAACATCCATCACTATGTTAAGATAAATGGGCTCAGAGCCGACCCCTGGTGTAATCCTACTCTCACCTCAAAACCTTCTGTCTCCCCAACACTGCTCCTCACTCTGGTAAATACATTCCGGTACATCTCTTGTATCAATCGCACATAACTTCTCTGGCACCATCTTCTCCCTCAGGCTCCTCCATACCTCTTGTATCGGGACTCTGTCATAAGCCTTTTCAAGGTCAATGAATACCATATGTAGGTCCCTTTGTCTTTTCCCCGAATTTCTCCATTATTTGCCTCAGACAAAATATACCATCTGTTGTTCCCCTTCCCTTCATAAATCCCATCTGCTCTTTACCTATTTGTACTTCTTCTCTCAGTCTAGCATCTATCATCCTTTCCAGTATCTTCAAAGTGTGGGACATCAATTTAATGCCCCTATAATTACCACACTCTTGGACATCGCCTTTCCCTTTAAAAATTGGGATCAATATACTCCCACGCCACTCATTTGGTATCTTTTCCTGTTCAAGGATCTTTATCATAAGATCGTACAGTATATCCACTCCTTCATCTCCTAATGCTTTCCATGCCTCCACCGGGATCATGTCTGGTCCGGTTGCCTTCCCATTCTTCATCTTCTTCAGTGCATTTAGTACCTCTTGCCTAGAAAACCTCATTACCATGCCAATGTTCACTTGCCCATCCTCTCTTATTAGTCTATTATTTTCTTCATTTAACAACTGTTCGAAATATTCTTTCCATCTCTTCACAATGTCTTCCTCCTTTCTAAGCACTACACCCTCTTGATTCTTTATTTGTTTGATTGTGGTTGTTATATATTTGGTGCTCTTATTTCTAGCCTTTGATAGCTTCATCATCTTCTTTAATCCTTCCTTTGTCCCCAGCTCATTATACACATCATCATACGACTTGCTTTAGCTTGGGCTACCACCTTTTTCACCACCTTGTTTTTCTCTCTGTACCTATTTCTGTCTTCCCACTGACTGTGACTCTTCCCATCTTTTCTTTGCCTCCCTTCTTATCTTTACTACTTTCTCAATGTCTTCATCCCACCACCAACTATCCTTTTCTTCCCATATGATACCAGATGTCTCTCCTAGCAGCTCCTTTCCATGCCTTCTTATTACGGCTGCATTTCGTGCCCACCCATTCTGAACATCTTCAATTCCCTATATTCAATATATCTATATATATATATAATTAAATATTTATATAATGTTAATAGAATATATAAATTCCCTATATATCCGATGAGATATATAATATGATATCTTAATAGATATAATAATAATATATTATATTATATAGAGCTAATACTATATATTAGTTCATCCATATATCATATATAATATATATATAGTATATATAATTATATATACAGATATATATATATATATCTATAGATATAGACTATATATATACTATTTATATCTATATATTATATCTATATATAGATATAATATTATATATATATACTATATATATATATATATATATATATAGATATATATTTAGTATTCTATATATATATCTATATATATATATATAATATATATATATATATATAATATATATATATATGCATACACACACAAAAGAGACTATACAAAGTGAGTTATTTGTATACCAACGGGATGAAATGAAAGAATTGTCGCGGCATTTCATCAAATTTTCGACCAGTGAGATATATATATATATATATATATATATATATATATATATATATATATATATATATATATATATAATATATATATATATAAATAGAATCGACGTCGGTAATCGAGTAAACTAAGTATCTCAATATATGAATAAAGGCATACAGACTCCAATCGACACCATACAGTATCAATTAGTGTTATTCCATACTGTACTGAGCACAGGGCAAGGGGTTAGAAGCCAGAAACGAGGGTAAATTGATCAATATAGGTCAGAGGCTAATCGAGTATAAGGCCTAATAGAAATCTTGACTTCGCCCAGCGACCTCTTGAAAGACGTTGTGATACTCAATAACAGCCGTTGAACGAAACGTATTGAAAAGTCGAACTTGAAACAATAATGGAAAAGGGAGCCCATACAACGAAAAGTGAGAACCTTATATCGAAAATTGGCATCTAATGAAAGGCCCTATATACGAGGTATCCGAAGAGAGTAAGCAGAGAGGACCAAGGCACAGTTAAAGGGGATTGTCAAGAGTGTGGAAGTAAAACTGCTGGCACTATAGTGATTTGTTAACTTGTACAATTATTCACTGGTGCCCATATTTCATTTACAACCAAAATTTCATAGCTTTTGTGTTGTTAAGATAGGTGACGTCCAAGCACGATAAGTTGAGTGCCAGCAAGACTGTTCCTGAGAAGTGAAGGCCCACGCTAACTAACGGAAGTTACAAGAAAAGTTTTCAGATCTCCATCACAGAAATTATGGTGGCAAAGCTAATGGGATTTCGAAATCCACAACCAACAAGCCAGTGCTTTCCACAAAATCTACAGACTAACTGTTAACTTCAAGATTAAGCGAAGACTAATGTCCATCTGAATGTTGTAATCAGCCAATTTGCCACCTAAGATCAACCTCTGCTGGTCTAGTGAGGCTTGTAATAAGACAATTCAAGAATTAAGTGAAAGTGTTGCCCTATAAAGACAATTACAAAGTGCAACGAATTTTTAGTGTTCCCCGCCGGAGATAGATTTAGTCGCTCCACACTCAGATCTCCACTCCGAAATTAAAGACAGTATAAGAATTAAAAGATATTTTAGCTATTTAGAAGCTCCATGCTCATTGATTTGTTGAAGAAGAAGATAGTATGTTAAACACAGAGGTAAGAAGACACATTTTCACCTCCAAAGAAGAAGATGAATTAAACCATAACCGAACCCAAGAAGACACTTAGCCACAGAGAGAGAGAGAGAGAGAGAGAGAGAGAGAGAGAGAGAGAGAGAGAGAGAGAGAGAGAGTTCTACTCAGAAATCAACGCAAAGAAAGCATTCATTCCCCAGACGATCAACGCGAGAGAGAGAGGGAAACTACATACAGCTAAGACGGTTGTACATTTACGCTGTCCAGATGAAAGAAGTGGTGACAAGTTAAGTAAAAAGTACTTACATATCCTCACATATACACACACACGTAAGATATTATTTTACTAGAGCTAACGCCTTATGTCTGCTCCATGTTCAAACATACTAGTAAACTGGAGCGGACTTCAAGGTATGGCATCATTGATGCATCCTTCACCAAAGGTTCCGTCAAACCTGGACTGATGATTTAGAAAATGCTTCCTCAGTATCTTTGCTGCTTTAGCAATGGCAATTGTATTTGAATAGTCAGATGCCTGAGATAGACCTAAAACTACATCTTCCTGCAGGTAAGCAGGACACTTCCTCCTTTCTTGTTAGCTTCTAATTCAGGGATTTCTGCTAACAATTTGTCTTTTAATCTTGTTGTATTTACAGTGATGGAGGCAATGCCCAATTGTTTCAGGTGCTGCTGGTATAATTGGGATATATCTGCAAGAAGAAATATGGCAGGATCATTCAAACTCAAGCTGGTTTCAATGATATAATTAACTAGTTCTGATAGAACAAATGGATATAAATGTGGTTCTTTGCTGTGACATTATTCTTTCTCAAGATTTCTAAGATGGGACCTCTCCCTATTGTAAAGGCCAGTTAGACATGAGATGACATTTCAGCTCTTGTGCACTTGCATTATCTGTACTTAGTTTTGTCCATAATTTACCATCATCAAGCGTGTGAGCGCACTCATGTAGTCTGCTGCTGAGATTCATGGACATTACTTTTCGAAGATCTGATACAAGGGCTCTATTTTTATAAAAAAATGCATGCTTCATTGTCATGACTCATTTGACGCTGTTTAGCATGCTTTTCCTGTGGCTCATTACCTTCAACTGTAGATCTTCGCTTTCTTGCAGTATCAATCTTTGTGTTATTAAACATGACCCTACAGCTCTTGTGGTATTTTGCCATGTATTGTCACAGTGTTGCCTCTATGCCACTACCTTCATCCAGCCAAGCAGGGTCAAGGTTAAGCAACATTTCAGCAATCTCCTGGAATAATGGCACATTGGTTAAAATCATTATGTATCCATCATGTTCAGGATTACGATGTACAGAGGCCAAAGATGGAGTTAGACCTTCATTTTTCATGTCTTCCTGGCAAAGACATCATTTGCTCCAGTCAGTATGAGATACAACTAGGTTCGGCCACCCTAAACCTAGTCTAATCATTCATCTAGTGCCATTTAAGGCCCATGTGAACTGTGCATCCTCCATGTAAGTACATGAACAAGCCATTTATTGCCCCACAAACCCTTGGCTTGGCTCTCCCGTGCTGGCACCCTTTGCCAATTCAATCACGGCTATCTAACTGGATCTACCAACTATATATATACTTTTAACCAGGTAATTGATATGGGGCAATTAGACAGAATTTGGGACACTAAACTACTAAACTACATTAAAGCAAAGCTAGGTACAGCATATGTAAAGCAAGATCAGCTGACACTGAACCCCATGCTGATTTACACAGTCATGAAGTCACCAATGTGCCCTGGTTGTGCGCTGACAGTCACTCTTTTAAACAAAAACTAAAGATAAAGCCACCACCTAAATTATATATACTAGACTTTTAAACTATTATATTAAATAGAAAGACATTTTTCCATGCCTACTGAATATTGAGACGTGATTATTTAAGGTTTTTGGCTGCCATATTGGATGTCATCTTTCTTTGTATGCTGTATGAAATTTTTAACAGAAATGCGTTTACTCATGCTCAGTGACTCTGCCTAAAATGTGTAATACCAAGACAAATGCATAAAACTTGACCAGAGGCATATGAATGCCATGTTAAAACCTTAACCAGTGGCCATCTTGGAAAACGGCAGCCATTCTCTTTTATTTTGAGTGGACACCAAGTAATTTTCAAAAAGTGTCAAAAAGTGTCCTATGGAGAAGGTTTCCACCAAATTTCATACTTGAAGTAATTTAGCGAAAAAAAAGAAAGAATTTTATCCACTGCACTATCAATGAAGACTGCAGTTCCACCATATAATTCTGTGAATATCTTCACAGCAGCATACCTAACTTCTTCTTTAGTGGTCCAATAATCAGACATTGTGTTAGAGGCAGATTGAACGATTGTTGACTTTTCAATAAATTTTAAAAAGCTTGGCTTTCCATTACCCAAGATAGCTGAGGTGGAGTCACAGCCAGACCATGCATGAATAAACAACAAATGCTGTTTCAGGTCAGTCACTTGGAGAATAGATTCTTCAATGCTCCATGATTTCATCGTTCAGGCTTAAGGATTTCTAACCTCAAACCAGTCATAAAACATTTTACAGTGTTACCAAACGGAAAATTTCACAAGCTAAAATGTATGAAATAGTATGCAAAACGAATGTATGGATAAATAAACAATACTTGCATAGTTCATGCAATTCTCGTTCTTCACTGATCCGAATCAAAGTATTTAGTCCCTTTCTGTGTGCATTGACAGAGGACTCTGCATCAAAAACTTCATACAAAACACAAACTTCAGCCATATTCTTTAAACATTTCCTGAATTCTTGATTAAAGATCTGTAAAGTAAAAGAAATTAATATTATTTTGAATATCATATGTACACTGAAAGTGGATTTACATAATTTCAAAAGAAAATAACAATTATTTTCTCACCCAGACATAAATAAATTCAAAGCTCTGGCACTTTGATTTATTGAGTTTGAAGGGCAAAAGCAACCGCACTCATTCATGCATGCGGTCATTTTTATTTTACGTCTCCTCCCCCCAGCCGCGGTCCGGGGCCGGCGCACAAAAAAAAAAAAAAGTTGCCATCCTGCAATCAACGGTTCTTTTTCTTTTTACTTCTTTTTTTCTGTCATTCCTGACACCATCTGTGCAGGTTTTCAGCTTTAGATGATTTTTGTCCGGGTGACTGTCTAATTCCCCTCTGCTATTTCTCAAGCTCTGCCCATTGCCAGCCAAAATCCTGGGTTATTTATTGAATACAGAGTTCGTTCTTGCAAGCATTTTCTATGAATTAACGTTCCTAAGTCCTTTCGAGTTATTGTTCCAGTAATTTACGATGTGTAATTGATTTATAAATTTGTCCGTGCGTCATTTACCCAGAAGAATAGTCGTGTATTTCATTCCATCTTACTATTAAAGAGGTGAGTTTTACCCATTCATTTGTCTGATGGGCCCGAGTACGTATATCCGTGTGTATGTTATTGCTTGCCAGTATGTGCGCACGTATGTTTATTAGGAAAGGACCTGCCGGCGTCAGCGAAAAGCGCCATTTTATCATAGCGCAACTCTTTTCACGAGATTCTTTTCTCTTTAATATATCCTAAACACATAACTTGTATTTACTGATCGAGTGTTTTCTTTTCCTATATCCTTTATAACTGATTCCAATGGGCTTTATTTACTACCAACTTTGAGAATTCGTTACCTGCTTATTTCTATTAAGAGAATAACCACAGGTTCAAATTTTGTTCCACTGAGTGAAAGGGAAGTTCATTTATTCATGTTACGTTTCTGATTTTGATAACCTTACCTTAGGTATACCTGCTATAAAATACTTTGCTACTTGGCAAACGATTTAATGGTCGAATACGACGCTTTTGAATTTTCCATTACTTTTATCTTTGAGGGGAATTTTCTTTTACGTCACCCAACTGTTAGCTTTCGAAGGGATTATTATGTGTATTAATCTCTTTCAAAATCTTCGTTGGTAGCTCTGGCGGAACTGAACGAATCTCTCTCTCTCTCTCTCTCTCTCTCTCTCTCTCTCTCTCTCTCAAAATTCACAACTAAAACTAACTAGACTGTTAAATTAAATGACAAAATACCAAAATAGGTTTTATTTGGAAATCTTAGGAAAGCATCACTGGTTCAAAAGATATGAGTCACAAATTCGGACTTCCCCAAAATATAATAAAAGTGGAACCAACTAAAGGTACGAAATCTCAAACAGAGGCCGGGGACTATTTAAATTAGCCAAACCAAAATTCCCCAACACTAGTTCTTACCACTAAAAGGTATTCCAGCACCATATAATAATCAACAGTCTCGACATATGATCATCACGAAAGCCAAGTCATAAAGTAATTATAGTAGAGTGCACCATTTTCCAAAGATACTTACCCTTATTGGGCCAAATCAAAATTCCAGTTATAGAGATAAACATATCTCTATTAAATTCTAACATGTGGTGTATCCAGAAATATATGTGGGACAATAATAAACTGAAATAAAGAAAATGAACAAAGGTACAACAGGTATAACACAAATCATATGAGATACACCAAAAGGTATTCACTGAAATGGTACAAAGAAAACATGTTAATGAAGATGGCAAAAAGTATTCTAACATACGACTCTCTTTCACAAACGACCAAGCGTAAATGACATATTTTCACATATTTTCTTTTCAAGAAGACGGCATGCGGTAACACATTCATGTACACACACGCCTGTGACGCTCGAAGGGAAAATCCCATGATGCCATGCTGGGAGATTCCACCACACACAGTATTAGATGGGCAATGTCTATCACCTAACAAACAAGTTTCCGGGCATGCAAGGTAACTTTCTTCATGCGCCGATCACGTTTCGAGGCGCTGCTTCGGGCGAGGTTAATGTTTGCTAAAATGATGAGCTATACTTTAGAATGCGAACGAATCTTTGCATAGTCTCTGGGCGGGAAAAATTGTTATCGTCATCGTATCTAGGCGCAAGCCCAGCGCTGAGGTTTACGCACGCAAACAACTCGTCAGTTCAGTGCACGATGCATCTGTAGAAACGTTGAACCGAACATATCTGCCCAGCACAAAATGTCTATACGTATACCTAACAGGAGCTCGGCCTAACTACTACTGGCTAGGCTCGCCCAATTTATTCAGGAACATT
>NC_087203.1:8161281-8163781 GCF_015104395.2 Macrobrachium nipponense
TATCATAATTTCTGTTTTGTAAGCTTTTGTCGTTTATTCATTATCAAAGACTTTCCTGGATAACCTTGATAAGGGTTTTTGAGTGCAGACTAATTCAGATAGATTTTAGTGCTGCACTTGTTTATAAACTTCAGCATGTTGGAGTGCGCGGAAATTTTTGCGGTTTGTTTCAAGATTTCCTTACACGAAGGCAGCAGCAATTTGCTGTTGATGGGATCTTTAACAAATCAAGACCTATTGTGTCTGGAGTTCCAATGAATAGTGCTCTTGGGCCACTGTTAATTTTGACGTTTACAAGTGATATATAGTTGTTGGCCTGGAGAACAATATTCCTTAGGTTACTGGTGACGCAATACTTGTGGATGTAGTAAACCCTCCAGTCATGAGAAATGAAGCTACTCTAAATCTCAATCGTGACATGGATACGTTTACTGAATGGTGTAGTCGGTGAGATATGAGGTTAAACACCAGTTGGATGAGACTCTGCTGAGTGATTCTGAAGCTTTAACCATTCAAGGTGTAACTTGACTTTCATCTTAGTTTTAAGAAAAATTTAATGAATGTGTCATCAAATACCGCACGAAAGTTAGGAATTGTACATAAGGCCTCATATATTTATAACAGTGATAAAATTAAGCAAACTGTTCTAGGTTATTTGTCCTTCCTTCACTAGAATACTGTTCTCCGGTGTGGATGTCTGCTTCTGCCAGAGATTTATCTCTTTGAGATAGAGTGGTTCGTGATGGAAGTTCTCTGTTTGCTAATATTAGCAGACTTGGGCCATCGACGGATGGTCTCTTGTTTGTCAGTTTTTCTTAAGTTGTATTTTAATGGATATATGTCACATTCATAATTCCCGATCCATTTTCCTGCCTTGAGCACCCATATTTACTGAACAGCAGCACCAATATGCATTAAATATGGTAGCTGTCAAACCTCTCAGTTCCAGAGGTCCTTCGTTCCTCACATTGTCGGACAGAGGAGGAACAACCTCCACAAGGATGTCGTGTAATTGGAACTTCAAAAGTTCAAGCAAAGATGCAATGCATTACTATCGTAATATAACTATCTTGATCGCATGAATGATGCAAAAATCCATGATAAGTAAAAACAGGTATAAAGAATTAAATGATTCCCTTCAATTTTAATAATTGTAATTCCTTTGTGTTTTATCTTTATTGATTTCGAGAAAAGATGTTTTAGTTGTACAATTAATACCGAATCATATGGTATGACCAAAACTTTCCTATCTTGTGCAATACGTGAGCTAAATGAAGAAATATATACATATTGGTAGTTTTCTAAGCTACAGACGAAAATATGAGACATTGGGCGAGCTACCTACCTCCCGGTACCAGCTAATCAGAGGCCGCTAAACAAACGTCTCGTAGTCATAGGGTCACCGCCATCTTGAATTCAAGATGGCGGTGATAGGGGTCACCCAAGGATCTACCGAAAGTGAACTGACTATTGTTGTCAACAGGAAATGGCCTTCACGTTAGACTTCCTGTCGTCCAGCCCTAAGCAGGCCTCAAGATTATGTACTGTGGTTGGTCAAAGTATCGGGACAGTGCACAACGTCCTGACTGTTAGGACTTGTCGTTTCGTACCTGTCCTTATAACCGGGTTATTTATCGGTACAGAATTCACTTTCCGACCTTCAGGTTTCTTTAGACATTGAAAGGCTGGAAATGAACTCCCTAGAGTTTCAGGTTGGAGTTTACAATTTAAGAGACAATATTAGCAGCCACGACCAACGAGTATATCTGACATTAATATGAAGAATTTGATTCTGTATAACAATAGGACGGAAACGAGAGAGAGAGAGAGAGAGAGAGAGAGAGAGAGAGAGAGTTCGAATAAATAAGTGAAGACCTTCTGTAGCAGGTGATGCAAAACATCAGGAAACAATGACGACGCACTTTTCTTAGAAGAAGCGATTATTATCGTCATCTTTCTTTCTTTCTTTTTACAATACCCTTCCCTCACTTTGGAAGCTGTTTCCCCTTCAGCTCTCTGGGGAAAAATTCTTTTTCACTCTTCTGCTGAGACTACAGCAAATGAAATTTCATCCGGAGTTTCGAACGCATCTCGTAGTCGTTAACACGGCATATGAAAGATGGTAGTTTACGGAAAACCTTTATAATAAATGCAAGACGAGTATATCCTTTCTGGCTTATGAGCCCCTTATCTCTCTCTCTCTCTCTCTCTCTCTCTCTCTCTCTCTCTCTCTCTCTTTCTACTTTTATTGCATAAGGGAAGGGAAAAATGGTGTAAAGAAAAGCTCAATAAATAACACTTAGCAGAACATCACTGAACAATAGCTAATTTTATTCACTGAAGATTGTTTTTAGGATAGTAGTGCTTTTTGAAGATAAACAAAATATTGGAGACTGCAAACCTCCGCCAAGGCTGAGGTGTCCAGCACATAATGGTTCCTAATCCTCTAAAGATGAATTTGTCTCTCTCAAAATCCAATAACTAATTTGCTAATGTTTCC
>NC_087203.1:8168781-8268781 GCF_015104395.2 Macrobrachium nipponense
ATTTCGAAAGTTTATATGAAATTGAGCCAACAGTACTGATAATAGGCTGCATAGAGTTATTTTTTTGTGCATTTTGACTAATCCGTACAGGTAAGGTAGCGAAGGAAATTTGACGGACAATTTGTCCAGTAGTTCTGTTTTATCTTTAAGTGTTTTTTACACTCTGCTATTAGTTTTTTATGACTTGATCAAGGGGATTTTTTGTTAGTTTTTTGTAAGTCACATCCTCATCCAGGAGGGTTTGCATACGTGATATGTAGTCAGCTTTATCTAAAATTACTGTACTATATGACTTATCAGCTTTTGTGATGTGGACAGTATTGTCCTTTTAAGATCGGTCAAACTTTTCTTATAGCGAGCAGGGAAGTTACTTTCATGCTTAACATTGGCAGCTCCGTAAACAATACCTTTAATTATTTCAACATGATTTTGAGGAAGATCACAATATTTTTAAAATTTACTAAGGGATAAGACAATCATTAAAGCAGAAGGCCTATTCACTATAAAGAAAGATAAACCATATCCAAGCGGTTGGATGATATATTGATTGCAACAGACTCGATCGATCATCACATGAAAGTGCTTAAGGAAGTACATAGGAGACTTAGGTTAGCAGGATTGAAAATTAAGCTAGCTAAGTGTTCGTTCTTGAAGAAGCAAGTTACATATTTAGGTCATGTCATATCTAAAGCAGATTTTCCTGTCCCTAAGACGAAGGAGCAAATTAGGTCATTCCTGGGAATGGCAGGATACTTTAACTGTTTTGCAGGAAGATATTCAATTTTATTGGGGCGAACCGTAACAAGCAGCATTTCCATTTCAGAAAGTTAAGGATGCATTAATGAATCCACCAGTTCTGAAATTTCAAGATTTTAGCGAACCTTTCACATTAATGACTGATGCCAATCAGGAGGGTATAGGTGCTTGCCATATGCAAACATTTGATAGAAAATTCCCTCCTATTGCCTACTTTAGTAAGAAATTTAGGACAGAGGACAGCAACGAAAGATTAATGGCTACCGTAGATAAGGGAGCCTTTGCAATAGTATCAAGTTTAGTTCATTTTAAAATATTGCTAATTGGGAATAAAGTAGAAGTTCTTACAGACCACAAGCCATTATTGGGTAATTCCAGCAGTACATATGGATAGCTTAGGAAATATTTGTGAATCAAGATATGCACACAAGCATCTATTGGTAATAATAGATGAACTGGCGAGGACAGTAGAAATTTTTCCTCAGCCGAAGAAGTGGCTGTAGCATTTTTCAGTGGGGTTATCTGCAGATATGGCTCACCCGAGGGTTTTTTTTTACCAACAGTGGTAGAGAATTTGTAAACAGGACCCTAGAGTGTCTAGCAGAAGTCATGGTGATACAGAAAGTAGCAATTATTCCATACAGACCTGAAGCTAATGGGTTATGTGAACGAGCAAGCAGGAAAGTGCTCGAAGCTCTCAGGAAGACTATAGGAGGAAATGATTGAAACAGGGATAGATACATAGATATATTTAGACATAACATTAACCCTGGATAGGTTTCGCTATATTGGTACCATGTTAAAGGTGCGTGCGGGTCGAGCTTGCCCCGAGCGTTTAGAAAAATTTGCCAAAAATCACTAACTTCATTTTTGCTGTACATTTTAGTTTCTAAAATCAATTTCAACATTCTAAACACTACTGTAAAGATAAATAATATCCATCTACAAATTAAATATTTATTACAAATATTAAAAAAATAAGTATTTACAAAAAAATAATTTACAAAAATATTAAAAAAAAATACAAAATAAGCTATATAAACACAAAAACTGAGGAAATCCTTTCTGAAGCTATTATTTACAATATGTGACTGCCAGAAAAGGTGTTGAACCCATAAAGGTCAAAATCTGAAAAGAGAAAAAAAGGGTAAATTTTTTAGCCAAAAAGCAAAAAAAAAAAAAAAAAAAAAATTTCACGAATTTTTTTGTACCTAAATGAAATAGGAAGTGGGTACTTTTTTTTATACAATAAAGTCATATTATCCTAGAACGGAATTATGTAAAAATATTTAGACAAAGATATTATTTGCTGTTATATCAGGGGCCAAATCTAAAGGTCCTTTTTCAACTCCTATTTTCACCATGAAAATTTCTTATAAAAATCGTTGTAAAATATGATATTTATGCATGAAAATCTACCAGAATATCATAAATTCTATAGAGAACAAGACTATATAGCGGTATGGCAACTTACCTTTCGGAACTGCTAACAAAATGGCCGCAGCCGACACCTACTTCTGTGATGAATAATTACATAATAAATAGTAATGTGAGAACATTCCTTCAAATGGGAATATGTCACGTAATCAGGTCAGGGGTGAACAGGAAAGTCTACCAAAAACCACAGCCCAGGATGCGTGTGACCCTTAGCTAAGCAAAATAGATGACAAACATCCTCAACCTCCTTCCGTGAGAAACCTACTTATTCTCATGGGCTGACGTGGATTAGCCTAGATAAGTTATGTTTGTTCGTATATCTGTATCTTTAGATTAGGTTTGCTCGCCTATGATTTGTATATGAATTTGTAACACTTCACTTCCTCTTCTCCTCTTGTCTTGTACAGACATTTCAAAAGCCTTCTCTGCAAGCTATCTCAAGATGTAACTTTGGAGAATATAAGTATATTTTGCTACTCTGTGTTTCCACGACTTACCCTCCACCCACTTAAGAATATGAATATTGAGTTCAGAGAATATCTTCGCAGAGGAAAAGAGACGGAGCGAGAGAGATGTCATAATCCACTGATGTTTGCTACGTGAACCAAAATCATCAACAGGTAGTCCGTTTGTAATCACTGCTACCACTAATACTTCGACGGCCACATCTACCACCTGAAATGGATGAATGGAATGTAAATTTCAATGTGTTATTTACTTATCCAATTATGTGTGGATTTGCATAAAAGTACTATGGTGGCTTGCTGGATGTTTGAATATTATTTTGCAGCCATAAAAAGAAATCTGACCCAAAAAACTTACTCCAATGTAAAGGTCATTTGTTAATCACCTCGTTTCACCACGAAAATTTCTTATAAATATCGTTGTAATTAGTATAAAATATGATATTTATGCATGGAAATCTACCAGAGTATCACAAATTCTATAGAGAACAAGAATATATAGCTATATGGCAACTTACCTTTCGGATATATACACTAAATGGCCTCGACCACGACAAGTGCGACGGCCACATCTACCGCCTGAAATGAAGGAATGGACTGTAAATTTCAATGTGTTATTTACTTATCTAATTATGCGTTGATTTGCATAAATCTATTATGGTGGCTTGCTGGACGTTTGTACATTATTCTGCAGCCATAAACAAAATCTGACCCAAAAAACGTACTCCAGAATAAAGGTCTTTTGTTAGTCTCCTCGTTTCACCACGAACATTTTTTTATAAACATCGTTGTAATTAGCATAAAGTGTGATATTTATGCATGGAAATCTACCAGAATATCACAAACTCTATAGAAAACAAGAATATATAGCGGTATGGCAACTTACCTTTCGGATATATAGACAAAATGTCCCCCGACCACGCCAAGTGCGACGGCCAAATTTTCCACATGAAATGGAGGAAGGGAATGTCAATTTCTAGGCGTTATTTAGCTATCTAATTATTCGTGGATTTGCATGAAACTTTTATGGTGGCTTGCTGGATGTTTGAACAATATTTTGCAGCTATAAAAAATATCTGACAAAAAATAAATTTTTCGAAAAGGCAATAATTTCGAAAATTTGGAAATAATGTCGACAAAAATATGGAAAATTATTGCAATATTTCAGGTAAAAAATAGATGATATATGTTTTGTAAAGATTAAAATTATATTATTTATGCAAACAAGTAGTAAAGAAAAAGTTTCATGATGTAACTTACCTACATAGAAGACATGCACTTCGGACACAAGACAGTTTGATGCTGTAGGCAAACAGGTCCGTTGCATCGCAAACATGCTGTGTTTGTCTTATGGTCTTCGTTTACATGGGCAGCTTTGGCAGCGAACACGCTTGGGCAGCTTGACGTGCCGAATGGCAGGAAGAGGTCTCTACTCCAGCTCAGCCAGCCTAAACGTATCCGCCATCAGGACACGCAGGGGCCTTGACATGTTGGTCAGTGTATAATACCTATGACTTACTAGGGGAGCACAAAATTCAATGGCGAACTCCTTGAGGAACCTTTGCCTTGTCATACTCTTTGACGATGGCAGGGATAAATAGGTAATATGAAAAACCACCATAATTACATCTAATATCCCGTAGAAAAGACAAAGTGGCCAGCGTCGTGTCTTGCTAACACAATTTGATGTAGAAAACATCTGATCGAATGTGTCTACACCCCCTTTCGTAGCATTATAGAGCATCTGGATGTCCGTCTTTCATCACCTTCTTAGTCCTGCTGACTTGCTGACACTGGAGAGTCAAATTGTGTTCGTAATTGAACACGGCCACTGAGTCCTTGACGGGAAGCTCACTCTCAGAAAGTTCCTTAGGAATATAAAGTTACTGCTGAATGGTGCCACACAAATACATGCCATCGTCAGCGAGTGATAAGGCGAGAGGTAACGTCTTGAAGAAGTTATCCGTCGTCACTGTGCGACCCCTTCGGCGAAAAGGTCGCACAAGCACCATCGTGAACACTTCTCCCAACGTCTGTCTTCTCAGCATCCTGACTGTGTCCTTCCCCAAGTAAGCAACGCATTGCACATGTAATGCAAATCGACATCACACGCCAACAAAAACTTGATGCCGTACCTATAGGAAGAGAGAATAGCATTCGTATCTAAAAAAGTAAAATTAGATCAAGTAAAAAGTAATATAAAATAAAGTTAGTATGTATAATAGTAATAATATATTGATAATAATAATATAATAATAATAATAATAATAATAATAATATAATAATAATATAATAATATATATATATATATATATATATATATATATATATATATATATATATATATATACATATATATATATATATATATATATATATATATATATATATATATATATATATATATATATATATATATATACTATATATATATATATATATATATATATATATATATATATATATATATATATATATATATATATATATATATATATATATATATATATATATATATATATATATATATATATATATATATATATAATATATATATATATATATATATATATATATATATATATTGTATTTTAGAAACATAAAATATCACATTTGAAGTCTTATTCCTATAAGAACATACTATATAATAATCAAAGAAACAATTATAAATAGATAAAAAAGAAATTACATGAAAAAAACGAAATGAAAAATCTGTGAACTTCCTTGGCTGACTTGTGTGGAATACACATCTTAAAGGGACAACCCCCACCTAAGTGGCACAAGTGAGATTGGGACCACCAATCTCACATGATCAAATATTTTGCGAATGGGGGCAAGGCGATCTGTCCTCACTCGCTCCGCTCTGGCGGCTGAATCCTCAAAACGAATCACCTTCGTTAGCAGTACAACAATACAAAGGATTGCCCTCCGGATGATCCCACATGTCACTCATTGTGGTGTGATTGTCTGACCTTACAGCCGACATTATCAGGATCCCAATGAACGCCTTCAGTTCCCTCAGGTCCATGTCCCTGAGGGCAACATTGCCCTTATGTTGATAATTATTCCTCAAAAGGGCAAGTCGATCATTGGAACGCAAAACAATCTCCGCTAGCATATGCTCAGACAAAAAGAGCGAGAAAATGTCGGTCACGCTTACCATCCAAGTGGTGGCATCGGTGGGAGCCCCAGGTTCAATACTTGGCGTAAACAAATGGGGTAGGGAGGCATTTGGATCTCTCCGCCACCTTGTCCCATCACGAGCCTCAACAACTTCAGCTCCTATGTGCTGGATAGGAGCTCCCTGGGCTGGCTGGAGGTCAACCCTCCTCCTCTTCCTGCTCCTAAGCTCTACCGGGGAGAGCACGTCATCATCCCGAGAGGTTGAGGGACAAGGTGTAGGTGTGGCAGTTGTAGTTGTTGTTGTTGTTGTAACAACAATGTGAACAGTCCCACTAACCCCCGATGCTTCCCCCCCATCACATCATCCTCATCCCCCAAGGAGAGGTCAAGAAGATTAGCCTCCCCTTCCCTCTCCTCTTCTTCCAATGCAGCAGCCTGTCCTTGATTCGGGTCGTCTACATCTTCATCCTCCACAAAGATGGCGGCTGACTCCTCTTCCTCGCCTTCAGACTTAACCTCCAGGTTGTCTTCAATGTCACTCTCAAATTGAAAGAGAAGTGCGTTAATAGCATCTTCACTCAGAGGTCTCTTTCTCTTCGAGGCCATTGCTGACAACTGAAAAAAAAGCAAAAATTAGAAATGAGCACTTAAAGGACATCTCAGCCAATGCCCCAGGCAAGCACGTGATAAACACACCATCCTCCCACATGTACCAATAATAAAACAAAACTATACTAATTAGTTATATAATAAACACTGTCCTACATCAATTTAGTTATTATAACTGCTTTTTGCAAAAGAGCAAAACATGTGGCACTCGAACGGAATCAGACCATATAGCAACTGAGGGCATCTCAGCCAATGACCCTGGCATACACGAGATACAACACACCATCCTCCCGCATATTCCAATAATAAAAACAAACTATACTAGCATGAACACTGTTCAATATGCAATGTTTACCTAATAACTTTGCTTTTTGCAAAAAAACCAGAAAGTGGCACCCGAAGGGAAATGGACCATATGGCGATATATGGCATCTCAGCTACTTCCAAGGTCACACACATGCTATGCCCAACATCCTAAAACATTTTCCAACATAAGAAAACTATACTAATTAGTAATTATGCACACTGTCCTACATTAATTGGGTACGTAATAACTTTGCTTTTTGCAAAAAAACACAGAAATTGGCACTCGAAGGGACTTGACCAGATGGCCATATATTGCATGTTAGCTATGAACAACATTACAAAACACTATTAGCATGAATATTGTTAAATATGCAAGGTTTACCTTAAAAACTTTGCTTTTTGCAAAAAAAAAAAAAAAAAAAAATGGAAATTGACACTTGAAGGAAAATGGACCATATAGCTTTATATGGCATCTCAGCCACTCCGAAGGTCACGCATGGTGTAGGTACACCATCCAGCCAGACTTTCCATCACAACAGACACATGACTATGCACACTGTTCATTGAAAAATTGTTATGTAATAACTGTGATTTTCGATCACCTACCTCTTAAAGGTGCGTGCAGGTCGACCTCGACCCGAGCGATTCTCAGAAAAGGGGGAAGCACTTGAGACAGATGTAGACAGATCTGTACACGGTCGCAGCTTGCAGGTTGATCGCACCCAGATTTGACACGGGCAATAATTTATGGGAAAAAATGTGTTTTTTGTAATATGCCTCGCACCCGTTGCTCCTATTCAGGGTTAATGCTATGGTCAGTGATTCCATTAAAATGTCTCCATTTGAAGCATTATTTGGTTGCCAAGCGCGAGGCACACTTGATTTGTTGCTTATACCTCATCATGGAGAAGTTACAATTGAGGCATTAATTTCCACAGCTAAGGAGAGACATGCTTGTTTCACCCGTAATCTCGAGGCTAAGACCTGAGAAATGGTGGAAAGAAGCAACGAGAAATATGTTAAAATTGCTATTGGAGATACTGTATACCTGAAAATCAATGAGAAAATGAGCTAAAATACAAGTTAGTTCCAAAGTTTGAAGGTCCTATTAGAGTTATTGAAGAAAAGAAAGGAAACAGATTTATAGTCTTAGATGAAAAGACAGGTTGGTCGAAATTGACACATATCAAAGATTAAGAAGACGGGAAAATGATGAAAAGGTGACATTGCGCAGTTGCATTTTTTTTCTAAATTTTGCAAATGGATGACGAAATTTGATTAATCCATCTTATGTAAAAATTTTGTTCTTTCATTCTTTTAATATTTTCTAATTATGCGCAACTGCAGTGATTTGGCGTAAAAAGAAGCTGGGGTAATTGTTGCAATAATCATATAATGGAATAATCGGGTGAAAAATGTGGGAAAATACCGTGGAGTTGAGAAACATTATAAGGAATTTTTGGGGTGATGACTTTTGGTGGTGATCTCTGGTGATTTGCTGATTTCTGGTAGTTATTTTTGGTGATTTGGTGATTCCTGGTGGTGTTCATTTTTGGTGGTTATTTTGGTTGTGAATTCAAAATGGCTATGATTTCTAGTGGTGATCTGTGGTTTTATGAGCCAATGGGGTGGTGACTGTGGTTCTTTGTGGTATTATGGCTCTTGGGGGTGGTACTGGTGCATTGTTGTTTTACGGTTCCCTTGGTGTGGTGGTGTATTCTATGAGGTTATATTCACCAGTGGTTATATGGCAGTATATAGTATGTAGTTGATAATTTGTGGTTTTCTGAGGTTTATATCCGGAGGAGGCGATTTCTTGGGTATTATATATTAAATGGCTTAGGATTTAGCCTTTGGTGGTGTATTTTATACTGGTCGTTATATTATGGGGTTAGAAAATTTGTGGGTACCCGTTTGGTAACAATGAGGATTTCTTGAGGACATTTAATGTGGTTTTGTGGTATCAGTGGATTTATTGAGGATTCCCCAGTGAAGATTAATGAGGATTTTTGACTGATTTGAGGTTAATGGTGATTTCGGGATCTACAAAGATAACTAGACCGTGCAATGCTGCTGGTTGAAGATGTTTTGAATAAACAGATTGCTTGTTGCTGACAATGTTGTTGTGTCTCGGATGAGACCAATTGTTGATATTTTCTTTTGGAGTTGATTACTCAGAGGTTTGTACTGCTTTCAGTAATTCTAGATGATGACATTCCATGGTGGGGAATTTTAAGTTGTCATTTGGGAAATGATACTGATATGTTGCTGCGGTAATTTATGTGGGTGATACAAACTACATTTGGTAATGTGATAAAAAAGGTGAATTATTAATTCTTTTTTTATAAGAGGAACTTGTAATCCAGATTAAGTGGTTTTAATGGTATCTTTACATAGAATTTCTGTCGTAGAGATGGGGTGGAATTTATCTTGAGATACGTAAGATAGAAATAAGTCAAAATTATATTTGATGGAGGTTTGTTGTAAACATTAAAGGGATTTTGATGTGTAAACATTATGGGGTTTTGTTGGTGTACTTGTCAGAAAAGTGGTTAATTGTGAGTGGTCAGTTAGTGATAAAAGTTCTCCAAGTAAGTTTTTAAAAAGAGTCAGTGGAGACACAACCATATTTATTCTATTGAGGAATTTCAGTCTTTAGTAATTGACTATGAGGTTGAGCATGTTAAGACCTATTAATGACAAAACACTGAAACACGATGACATTAGAGAATTCCCAAGCTCACACCGAGGGCGACAACGAAAACAACTTAGGATCTACAGCGCCAGATGTTTGGTCTTCATACAAGCTTCGAGGTCACAGATCACTACAATTACAGGGATATGCAGGTGCAGGAAACACTTGCATAGAAGTCGCGAAATATTTCAAGTCGGCAACGAGGAGTCAGTTACAATTCCTTCATCGGAAGACGGCGAATCTATGGTTTATCAACGAGGGTGTTAAAATACACCTACGGGGGTCACAGACCCTTAATAATGACTCATGCAAAGTAATTTCGGAATGGTTTATGGTGCTCAGCCGACGGATCTAAAATTCATCGACAAAGGTGTTCATGATACACTTATATGGGGATCGCTAGGCAGTTAAAGTTTCGCCTACATTGGAGACAATTACGGTTCCGCAACTAGAGGATAATGGAGGGGACGAATTTCTCCCAGAACGCTTCAGTGATTGCCATTATGGTAGCGATAATGATGGTCACAATATGTGTTACAGGAGCCATCAAATTTGTATGCAATCGACGGGGTAGGACCCCAGCAGCAGAAGTGGCTCTAAAGCCGTATAAAATGCACTGGACAAATGTAATATGTGGAAATCAGGTCGATTACGAGTGACGTGAACACGATTGGAATGCCAAAAACAGTAGTGTCAATTGTTTATAGAAGCTTACAAACAGTGGAACAGATGATACAAGCTTACACATAATATTACCAGCTGCATTGATGAGATTGCGAGGGTGCAAATGACCTAGTTAGTTCGGAATCACGTGATTGTGACATCAGTACGTTAAATAGGACATGTACATGAGCAATGGGGAAATGTACAGAACAGACTAGCGTGCGTGCATTCGTGTGTTCAGTAGCGTGTGTAGGTTCATATTTCCGTTAGAACAAATGAGATATAATCACTAGTATGGGAATTAATGGGGCAATTAGACGACAAACTGTGGTAGTGGTCACAAGAGACTTTGGAGATCCGAGGAGGCGCTAAGATTATTCGGGAAAGGTAAAGACCATTCAGAACAGTGACATTTATTTCAGATGCATTGGGAAGGGAAGTGTGGTGCGACACCTGATATTATTGATGTACTTTAACATTTCATTGTCTGATAATTGTGGTCTCTTTATTTCAGATGGTGGTTTGATGATTTTCTTTGGGATTTTCTTTTATTAATTTTATTCCGTTTTTATGTTAGCTATTTTGGGAAAATAAAGATTATATTTTTGTATATCGGAGGTTTGAATTCACCTAAGATTTAATGATTAATTGTCAGCTAGCTACAGGGATGACAGGTGATGGGGACAAACCAAGGTAGGTCTCACTATGAGGTGGGAGTTCTCTCCTTTTAATTGAATGGGGTCTTTTGACCCCTTAACATATGCAGCCAGAAACATTTTTAGGAAATTTTTTTATTATCACTAAACTCATAACATTATTACTGAAAACAACATTTATGCTGAAAAACTTTAAAATTCTAGGAATTTCTAAAAAAAACTTTCATCATACTGTAATTTGAGAATGTTTACTAAATTCAAGTTTGTCATTAGTTAAATAAAATGTTTTTCTAGCTCTTTTTCATGCTACATCTTCAGAAGTCCTTGCGTATTTCAGTTTCAAGGCAATATCATAAAAAGGTTTGATCTCACCGTCAATAAACTGCAGGTTACAGACACGTAAAGTCTTTAAGAATATCTCATAAAAAACAGATAATTTAACATTTTGATGATTATCGGAGTAATAATGAACAAAAGAGGCATTACTAGTTGATTTTCGAATGACTGAAAAGGTGAAATTTCTATTATTTTTTTTGAATTTTACATCAAGAAAGTTCAAATTACAGTTTCTTTCTTTCTCTACAGTAAATATTATAGAAGGGATTAAATCATAGAGCTTAATCTGAAATTCATGTATGTAGATTTTCGTGAACTAGCCAAATACAGAAAATATTATCCACATACCTAATAATATAACTTTTTGGGGCAAAATTCTTTGTAAGATTTTGTCTCAAAAAGTCCATGTAAATATTGCTAGGGACAGGAGATAAGGGATTACCCATAGCCATGCCAAACTTTTGCAAAAAAAATTCACCATTAAAACTAAATTTTCTATCTTTGATACATAATCGTATGAAATTAATGAGGCTCGCTACAGTTAAATGAATATCATAACTTTCTAATTCTTCCCGCAAAAATTCAAGTAAATTATCTACAGGCACTTTTGTAAATAAAGAAACAACATCAAAACCAACCATATCAAAATCAAAATTCAAATTTCAACTGGTCTATTTGTTCATAAAGTCAACGTTATCTTTTTACATTCGTGTTAGAAATGTTTCTTACCAAAAGTGTGTGAGTGTGCTCTCGTTCTGAATTTATTAATATTTTGATTAAGTAGAATCCTTCTGCCACCACCTATTCATTGCTGAGGCTTATGGGCTATGTGATATGAAAACATCATATATCTTCTGAGAATACGCGGTGCCGAAATCTTAGGACATCTGAGGGTTGCAGACACCATGAATGAAATTCTGAAGAAAATAATTTGGAAGTTCATCATATTATTATTATTTACAGCTAACGAAGGCAAGGAAACTCAATGCTTGACTTCACAACTCGGAAAACTAATTACGTTTGCAGGGGTTTTCTTAGCATGATACAGCTGCGAGAAAATATCGAGTTCATACAGTAAAAGGTCTGGTGCCAGTACCCGGTAATTTTAGGGCTTTTTAAATTTTCCTTATGAATAAGTACACGAAACACCTTGTCATTACATTCTTGGGGGTTGTAATGATTTTATTAAATGCACCCTGTCGAAGGCAACTGGTAAAATGCATACATTTTGAAACTAATATCAAGAAACCGGTATTTTTATTCTATTCGTTTTTATATCAATCTTTTTCACGTTATTTTCTACTACAACCTGAAAAATTATTGTTTTCCAAAATGTTGAATATCTTATCATACAAGTCTACACATATTGCCAGAGCAGATCCGATAAAGATTATTTTTAAAAAATGTATTCAACGAAAAAATATAGTTTTCCGTTTAGACACCGACATCTCATTATTTCCAGTCGTTTCTACAAACAGTTCTGAAACTATCTTGTGGTAACTCGATTACCGCGATGCACCTTAAAAATGGAACACAAGGCAGAAACAGACGTTGCCTCGCTAAACAAGCCGGTTGGAAAGCAAGCTTTGAAATTTTCCGTTACGAACCCGAAGAAAACAGTAAGAAAGATGGCAATATGACTTAAAATTTTTCCTTGCGGTGGGACAAGTTGAAGAGGGAAAAAATAGGAATGCCTGAACATGCGGGAGCAGCCGGTGTATCCCATTTATTGATACCAATGAAATATATAATGATACCTAACGATTAAAAGGCGTGTGATTAGAAGCCTAACCAAACATATAATGATAAGCTGATTAAAGCAGTTAAATGCAGAGAACTATTTCAAGGAATCACACAGCTCAAGTCGTAACAACGAAAATTTGGGAGAAATAGAAGAATGATTCGGTCCCCTTTTCATATAAATTCGTAAGCAATTTCCCTAACGAGGCAGGTAGGAAGATTTCGTCATTCTTAAAGGTATGCTATGAAGAAATTAAGAAATATGGAAGAACTATGAACAACAAAGTTAACACTGCATGCTTGGAAAATTATGGAAAACAATTTTTTTTTTTGATAATTCAAAGACCTTTCATTAATGCTGCAGACAATGGTTAGCATATGCACAGTGGCCGCTATTATTTGTGACCCATTCTTTCCCTGACTGTAATGATTAGTAAACAAAGTAAACCGGTAATTATGTAATAAAAAAATGTCCTTTACTTGAGCGATAACTGCAATGGGAAGTCGTACTGCGAAAGAGAGAGAGAGAGAGAGGAGAGAGAGAGAGAGAGAGAGTGAGAGAGAGAAAAGTAACAGCTATATAAAGTGGGAAGAATGGCTAGTCTCGTTTGTATTAGAGGTTTTCCCTTTAGCCAAAAGTTATATGGACGCTTAAAAGAATATTGGAGAGATTTTGACATGAGAATTCTTGGCCAGAATGTGTTGGGAAGATTCCATTACAAATAAATTCGTAGCTGAAGTATATGGAAGATCCGGAGGATGAAACGTACTAATTTCTCTTCTCCTCTCTATCTCTCTCTCTCTCTCTCTCTCTCTCTCTCTCGAGAGAGAGAGAGAGAGAGAAGAGGAGAGAGAGAGGTAGAGAGAGAGACAGAGACAGAGAGAGAGAGAGATTTCAGTACTTTTCATCCTCCGGAACTTCCATACACTTCAGCTACGAATTTATTTGTAATGGAATCTTCCCAACACATTCTGGCCAAGAATCTCATGAAATCGCAGATTTTCAAAATCTCTCCAATATTCTTTTAAGCGTCCATATGTCTTTTGGCTAAAGGGAACCTCTTAATACCTCGAGACTAGCCATTCTTCCCACTCTCTCTCTCTCTCTCCTCTCTCTCTCTCTCTCTCTCTCGAGAGAGAGAGAGAGAGAGAGGAGAGAAGGGTTCATGAACATGATGATACGTTTATATGAACCGAGGTAAATTTCTGTCGCTCGTTGTGACGAAGCGGTTTAACTCGGACTGGGTTCGACTAGTGGGAAGAAGGGAATTCCTCATTTCATTTCCAGTTGGATTTTCAAAAAGTCTCGGAGGGAATTCATTCACAAACATCAGGATGTAAAATGATGAACGTTCATTGACTGTTTCATTTCCTTACAGGCAACCATCTCTCATCACACGCGGATAACACAAACAATTGCAGCAAATCGTGCTCAAAGTTAGACAATATTGCAAACATGTGTAATATAGTTACTGTTAATGTGAATGGTGTCATTTTCGTACACAGTTTTCCTCGATGAGTATGCTTGGTTGTGATATCTTTAAATAATGCCCAAAAAATGAATGGTGAAAGAAGAAAGAAGGAAGTTATGTTAGTCATATCAAATATGTTAATATATACACATGATTTATGAGCATTTATCAATATTGTATGTGTTTAGGTTGCATTTCAGTACTTTGCTGTTTTGAATTTATTGCGATTTAGCATAATAAAATGTAACCTTGGGAAAGTAACAGAGAGAGAGAGAGAGAGAGAGAGAGAGAGAGAGAGAGAGAGAGAGAGAGAGAGAGAGAGAGAGAGAGAGAGAGAGCACTGAGCTAAGATCTCAAAGCAGAGGAAGTCGGCAGTGTCTTTTTTGGACAAGTATTATCTTACAATATTATGTCTAAGAATTATTTGCGTCATCCTCTCATAAGGATCACTCACCACCTCCACTGATTCATCAAAGCATTTCATTATAGTGGGATGGAAACTGACTGGGTGTGAAAACAAAGGCGGCTGTGAATAGTTCTTTTTTTATGATTGGAAAATACCACAAAAATGACTGCGTGCGAAGCTAAATAATAATTATCAATATTCAGAAAGAAACAAAGCTTAGTTTTAAAACCCAGAAGAGAACATGATCAAGGACTAAGTATTAATTACATAACAATTATCACAAACACTTTATAATAAAGATCAGAACCAAAAGTTTTTACCAATAATGATTTAAATGCATGAAAGTAAAAAATCGCCAACAGCGTCTAAAATAATCGAATACTTATTGAAACGATAATAATAAATATGAATAACAACGACTCGTGAACAAAAGAATAAAAATCATAAGCAAAATCAAAAGAACGTGTGAAAAGAAAAATTCAACAACACCGTGACAAAATATGGAGATGACTGTGGGTGATATTTTGGTACGCTGACCCACATATCCACATATTTTATTCAGCGACGACAGATGCCTACTTCTCGATACATCTCTGGATGATAACCTGGAGAATAAGGGAGATACCGCTGTAATGTATTCATTTTTATTTTCATTCTTTTTTTTATTTTTTGGTCGATCAGAATTTTGCAGGGCCACGATTTTGTATTCAATTCTAGTTTTATGTAAAAAGAAAACTATTGAGATGTCTGTCTATTTGCCCTTCCTCGCTATTCCCGTCCGCCCTCGGATTCTAAAAACTGCTGAGGTTAGAGGGTTAGAGGGCTGCAGATTGGTATGCTGATCATCCAACCTCCAATCATCAAACATGCCAAATTTCAGCCTTCTGGCCTCAGTAGTTTTTATTTTATTGAAGGTTGAATTTGGCCATGATCGTGCATTTGGAAAAGCTATAGCTGCCAATGACGCAAGCTATCACCGGGCCGTGATTGAAATTTTCATGGGCTGCAGCTGAGAGTTTCCTGGACCGTAGCTGAGAGTTTCATACAGCATTATACCCAGTACAGAAAACTTGTTTGCACTTCATTTCAATCTATTTTTCGTCTTTTTAATAATGTGAAAACATTTCAAACTTTCATTATTATCTTTAATCTCTTTTTGCTTACTTAGGGAGTAAGCCTACAAACTACTTTGTTCTAGTTGTTCTTGTGGGGGGCGTAGGAAAGATCTATGGAGGAGCCTTAAGAGGTCTGTAAAAGATGTTTCGCACTGAATTGAGAATACACGAATTTTATTTATTAGAATGAAAATGTAAAAATAGATATAATATAGTGTTTTTGTTTTAACTTTTGTTATTGAAACAGGGCTCTGTTTGACCATAGATTTGAGCATGTTTTAATTTACGTTAAAAGTTAGAAATATAATGTTTACAACTTGTGCGTGAGGGGAAATCTTGCGTGTGTCACGAGTAGGCTAGAGGTCGGATCACGCCTTGTTGTTCTTTACAAAATTTTTCAAGTAATAGTAACCATGATCTAATTTCAATTACTGATATTTTATTATCGATTTTTCATTAAGGCTCTGACTATCCCTTTAGCCATTGCCTGATTCACTACATTAAAATAGTCTTTAAATATTGTTTGAACTATTTTCTACAAACAACTTCACAGAATAAGCAAAAATAAAAATAATAAAATGAAAACGAAAGTCTAATCTAACAAGCTTCAACAAAATTTAATTTGTGGAATAGATGAATGAGTTCTTATACGTATCCTATTATCTATTATGTAGCAAATAAATTGACTTGGGACAAAAAAAAAAAAAAAACTTCTGAAGTTCTTTGGAATATCGCAAAAGCCAGTAAAAATACTAATAATGGTAATAAACCGATACAACCGATAAGTCACGAAATCTTAAAAGAGAACAATGAACATTCATCTACATCTATTTTCCTTTGTCAAAGGCAAATAATATCGTATATGTAGCAATAAAAGGGATTCCGAAGTCCGTATTCGTTCGTATAATCTGGTGATACTTCACCTCCAGTTAAATGGGATCTTTACAAATTAAAAGATTATTATGTGGAAGTATTGGCTTGTGTTCACCTGAGGCCATTACTATTTGGTTGATCATTAAGTAATGTGATAATAGCTTACAATTAAACTGATTAATAATAGAAAATTAATGATAGAAAATTACTTAATGAAGCAAATTGTGTTTAGAGAGAGAGAGAGAGAGAGAGAGAGAGAGAGAGAGAGAGAGAGAAAATGTATCAGATTTTCTCTTCGGACTTCGACGCAACATGGATTTACGCAAGCTGGTAAGAATATTATCCCAGAGATTGGGAACCATTTGTTAGCTGAGGCAGCAAAACGGATTTGAAATCCGAACGTACAAAAATATTTCAAATACAGCTCGCGTATTCCAAAAATAAAAATGAAAAAAAAATATTCCTTACAAATCTGTAATTTATGTTTGATTACAGTGCATTATACATAAGCACTCTCTCTCTCTCTCTCTCTCTCTCTCTCTCTCTCTCTCTTCTTCAATCTCGTAGCTATTAGCCCTTTGATCATGGCTTTATCGTTTACGATACATTTATGAAAACGGCCCGGAACCCGAGTGCCGAAATCGTTGTGTTGACCGCCGGGCCGCCTTTAGATCGAGAGAACTATTTGAAAGGGGTTGCTAGTAATTTCCAGCCGAAAGATTTCACATTTGACAGCAGAGGTAGTGGTATTGTGTCAAGACGTAATGTGAATGAAAATTCAAAGGAAGCAGAATTTTTTTTTAGTAACGAATTTATGGGACTGATTGTTGAAGAGACGAACTATTATCAAAGTATTTATACATTTTCTGATCTTGTTTTTTTTTATCGTAAAGAAAACGATATAAAAATAAATGTTGAAATTCTTAATTTTCTTCATCAAATTATGCCCTTAGTCACGTAAAGAGAGAGAGAGAGAGAGAGAGAGAGAGAGAGAAGAGATTGAGTTTACTATTTTGTTTTTAATGTTCCCTTTCTTTCCATTGAATACTGGATATCATAAAAGATAACATTCTTCGCATTGTCCCTCAGGCTGCCATCTGACTTCCCTCCTCCGCCACCTACTGTGTAATGGGGCAACCTTTAAGGTGTCACATCCCAACCAAATGAAGTTTGTGCTTACCGTGAAACTGATACGAAAACAAGACATTAGGAACGTTTACAGATGTCAGCTATAATCGTGGAAAACCTTGCAAACAATTGCTATTTCAATGGCATTTAGCATATAGAGATTCACCTCTATTCGTTCTTCTCGTCGGCAGGTAGATGATATAATAATTTTCCCAAGGACATGGAGAGATATTCTGCTTTCGTTGTTTATTTAACTCTCGCGTTTCGGCTCAAACGCAGGTGGTCATCTCCAGAGAGAGTAAATGAAATTCTAAGGTTGGCAAGTATTACTTGAGGTGGAACTGGTTTAGGGTTAGCTGAGGTCCAGGCGGCTCAAATTTTGACACCCCTGCTGACACATTGAAAAACTCCAGTGGCTATACTTAGTAGAAATCACAAATGCCCATTCATAGACATGCGCACAAACACAAAATTCAGAGACATCGTACTTTTACAAGAAATAGTATTTAAGAAAAGTGAAAATTCTATTTTAGTGGATACAGGTTTACAAAACATCATACACCAACATGACAAGGGATCTATTTACATTTATTAAAAACGTAATGCCATCAAAGAAAACATTCCCTATGAGGAAGACACAGAATCACTTAGTGTAAAAATCCCACTCGCGAGCACTGCACTCACCATTTACGGAAATCCAGACAGCAACCAAGGAAAATTGCAGATATTAATACACATTACCTTTTCCAGATATCACAATACACAAAGACAACAGGTCAACATCTGCAGCCGTTGACAAATGAATTCCTGGAAGTGTGCATTCTAAATAGCGGAGAGCCAACTTATTTGCCAGGAGAAAAGCTTGGCTTAATTGTAAATTCAGTCTTGAAAGATCAAGTTACATGTAGGGTGCATGGCACCCTCACATGTGACCACATGCATTGAAATTGGTCTACAACTTGAAAAACTATCCAATAACCTACCCTCTTCAAAAAGATGAAAACCCAAATTCGCCAACTGGGCTTCTTTTGAAGCCACCAAGATAACATGGTCTCCCGATTACTAGGAAAACCCAGTGAATGTCTTAGAGGTCTTCCACAAGGAGTTCATTAACAAGCTTAAGGAAGCAACAAACGTTTCCATGCCAAGACCGAAGCACACAGGACCAGCCACAAGGATACATGGAACTATACTATGATAAAATCTAGGAACTCAATTCAGAGCAAATAGTGTCAGAAAACTCCTCTAACAAAATCCATCAATGACATGTGCATCTTCCACAGAGAAGTAATAGCCCATGTCACAGCAGAAACAAAAGAGATAAAACAGTAGGCATGGAATGAATAGCGTGCAAGCATCAGCAGACAGGCAACATTAGTGCTAATTTGGAGATACTTTGTGAAAATAACAGGTAGAGGCAGAGTAGTGCAGAGCACCTACTCCAGTCCTCAAGAAGAAGCCAAAAATATTGAAGGGGACGTTGCAGATGGGACTAAATCAGAAAATCTGCCAAGAATGACATTTGAAAAGATAGGCGAGTTAACCATTGTGAGTGGAGGGAGATCATCAAAGCCTGCAACATGCTGGATGACCCAATACACTCTTCATGACCGAAGAACTAGACTGCACTCAGCAAGGCCAAAAGAGAGACTGCCTCAGGAGCAAATACTATCACCTATAACATGCTGGGCCACATGAAGACCGTGGCCAGACATTTAACCTAAGTACATTTTGCCGAAGGACATTTGGCCGATGGACATTTAGCCGAATGGACATTTGGTCGAAACGTTATTCTTAAATTTGGAGTACAAAATGGAATTTGGTAGCCTAACTGAGAAAAGGTCTTCTATGATATACATAAAAATTATATATATATATATATATATATATATATATATATATATATATATATGTATATATATATATATATATATATATATATATATATATATATATATATATATATATATATATATATATATATACCTGTCCTTGTAGCCCTACGGACTGGATCATTGCTTCAATAACAACGATACTATAATTGCTCATACATTTTTTTGTATACTGATTTTAATTTATTTTCTTACTCAAAGAACTTTAAACTCCATGGAAAGGGGAAAAGATTTAGAATTATGGGAATACCATAGATATAGAGGGAGCGATTGGACAGCCTATGATAACCAACCAGTTTGTGACGTGCACTGCCTGGCACTATTACTATATATAATTCTTATGAAAAAAAAAAATGACACACACACATATGTTATGGGATCAAAATGACCCCATTTAACTAAAAGGAGAGAAACCCTAAATGATGGCGTGACCTACCTTTATTGATTCCAATCGCCCGCCTTCCCTGTAGCTAGCTGAAAGTCAATCATTGGATCTTAGGCGAATTCAAACTCTCGCTATACAAAAATATAATCTTTAATTCCCAAAAAAACTAACATGAAAAATGGAATAAAGTTGATTAAAGAAATCCCAAAAGATAATTAAAACACCATTACTCTTCTACGTCGTCATATAGTACAACATGAATTAAAGAATCCTAAAAATGATCAAAGCAGTATTACTATCCTGCATAACCATAATGGACATAATCATCCCTGCTGTCAAAATAACTCTATGGGTCTGTATCGAATATATGCCATATTAAAGTCTAGAGAATTCATTTTTAGGTAGCAACAATTGAATCCATCCCGAAATAAAGAAAGAACCATCATTATCAAACACTGAAATATATCACGAGTGCAATGGATAAAACGTCTTATAAGTCTTTTCAATGTTCCCTGAACTTCCCCGTTCACAGTTTCTAAAAAGTTTCAGTTTCTCTTTTCACCTTATCTCTGGGGATCTCCAAGTGTAATAAATACATTATTGAATTACAGAATCTTTAAATAAAAACCCATGACCTGAGGTCATGGCATTAGGAGGGTCCTACGTGACCAATGCAGATCTAGATTACGCTATGCGCTGTCTGCAGTAGCCTGGTTTAAATCTGTTTACATTGTCATCGTTTTGCATTACTGATAACTTTGCACAACAACTTCCATGGGAAGCGGTTGACCTGTTAACCTACGCCGGAAACTTGTACTTCCGAGCCGGCGGACTACGTATGTTTTTATATGAATCGCTGAGCTAGCTAATGTTTCGCTATCGACGTGATGCTTTAGAATGGCAGTTCGGTACCAACGTTCAAACATATCGGTCTCCCGACCGAACTGCATCTCTTAGTATGGAGTTACAGAATAAAGTTGTTATACCTTTTTTCAACTTATCTGTTTGAATCCTCTCCTTTATTTTAAGAAGAACCACTCTACTAAGATATCACATAGGAGATGGAAGGAACCAGAAATACTTACGAATGACAGTCGTAAGGAGAAACAAACAGTCTTTCGCAAAAGCGAAGAGACTAATACAAGCACCTCCTATGGCATAGTTTCACACTCAACGTCTGTCGTATAATTCCCCCCATTAATTACCATACCAGTGATTTGATCTCGTTCCTTGACTTCTAACAGACGTAAGAATGCACGCATGCAAATAGACACACGAATGCACGCATGCATGTCTCCTCCGGTGTACGTGCATTTTCCATTTCACATGTACTCCTTGACCCTTGTGCATTCCGCTTATTCAGACCATTTGCGCGTCCAAGATCTCTCTGGTGTGATCTGGTATGTTTACAAAAATTTGTCGTATACAAACGATTTAAGGAATTCGCTGTTTTGCACATGTCTCAACACTAACACTCGAAGTTGAACGATTGTCACGCCGCTTGTCACTCAGATTATTGACCTTACTTGTTTCCACTTTAGTATGTCTTTCTATACATATATCAAGTGCCTTTCACATACAATCTAATGTGATATCCTGTACTCTTTAAAACGTGTTTTCTCGGCTAATTTTCTCAACAGTCTTTAAAGGTGGGTAAATGATCTTTACAGCATTTACTACAAAGAGTATTTACTTAAGATAATGTGTACTGTATGTTGAAATTAAAATATTTATTCTCTCCTCTGTAATTTCTATGCAGTTGGGCAATAAAGTTGACCAATTTGCCGACATTATGTGCCTTTCTTTCCACCATGAATTCATAATTTTACTCTCTGCAGGCAGAACTATATTATCGTTCTTTATTCATGGGTCAAAAAGACAGGCAGTAAAATCTGACAACAGCAAACTAAGCTAATTTTCATTTCTAATGCTATCATCCCATATATACTTCATCCATAATCATAATAATATCATTAATAGCCTAGGTCCAATTACCCGATTACCTAACAGCCAATATTCAATAGTGTTGCTGTATATGTGTGATCCATCGTTTGGCCCTTTATCCCTTCCTCAGTTTCTAACCCAAGTAAGGTGGAGGTCTCACTTTTTTTCACGAAGTGTTAAACACAAAATTGACAAAAATTAGCCATGAATCACACATGTCACATATTAACAAAAGGCTTCCTACGCTGACCTGCAGACAGTTTCATGGCATATTTGAACCTACGAGGCTACTCGCAGATCTCATAAGTGAAACCATATATTTAATTACGGTATAGATATAATCGCAATCTACATTAATATGTATTCATACAGTTGTGATTCAGGGGAGAGTACATACTGTACAGAACCAGATCAAATCACCTGAACCATGACATAGAAGCTATTTCTACAGCTTCAAGTATAATCATTACTGGGACCCAGGAGGTACAGCCAGCAACAAAACCGGTGTCGCCCCGCCAAACCTGGCTCGGAGAATTCATGCCCTTCTTTCCCTGAAAGATGGCCCACTCAAACAACCAGTAACATAGTTAGAATGCTTCGAATGGAGGAGGATGGAAATTACGATAATCAGGCAAAGAAATGCAATAATGAATGAAATATTTTTGGACAAAGAGATAAGACGAGAGAGAGAGAGAGAGAGAGACTGAGCTTTTATTATCTAATGGATATATTTGAGACCTTCTGCTTTAAGAAATGTTATCGTATATGTTTTGAAAAATAATTATTATGAAATATTATCACATCGTATTATAAATCGTTATATTTTCTACATAAAAAAGCCTTAAATATTATTGGAACCGACTATTCATATTATTATTCAGACGGAAATGTCCTTTTTTTTCATTACCCTGTAGAAGCTGTATTCTCTCTCTCTCTCTCTCTCTCTTTCTCTCCTTGCACATTTGACGGCAATGATGCCTCACTGCTGGGGTGTCATCATAGGACCAAATCATTGCAATAACAACACTTCTTAGAATTCCTTGAAACAGGTTTCCATTTGTAGTTCGTCTTCCGGAGGATCCCTCAAATGAACATTGACAATTTCACCTTGCACAAAATCCGTTTATTGATGATCTTCTAATAGCTTCTTTCTTATCTTGCTTGATCTTCTTTTGTCTCTTAGGAAATCAGAGTTTTTCTTTTTCTATCGATGTTCTTGCTATCCTTCCGTTTGACTTCAATATGGTTGATCTCGCTTTCCTCCAGCTCCTCTCATTTCCGGTTCCCGGACTCCTTCGGGTATCCAGTCTTCCTTTATTTCTCGTCTCCTTGTATCTCTTCTCTGCAGACCTTCATGCATCCTTTTTCTGTTGTCTCTCAGCCCTTCTGTCAGCCCTCCCCCCTCCTCTTCAGTATCTACAACTAATGCCATCTGAATTTGTTCTTAGTACCTATAGGAACGTTCTTTTTGACCTCCCGCCTTCCTGGAGCCTCCTGTCCTCTGTCTATTCTAAGTGAGCAGTTATGCCGTCTTTGGCATTCTCGGGATTGTTCTTTAACTCCTCCAGAAGTATTCCGTCCTGCACATGCAAAAGTAGCCTATCTCTTCCATCTGCTTCTGAAATTTTTCTTAACTCTCTCTCTCTCTCTCTCTCTCTCTCTCTCTCTCTCTCTCTCTCTCTTTCCTTGCACTTTTAACGGCATGATGCCTCACTGCTGGGGTGTCATCACAGGGCAAAATCATTGCAGAGGGGTTTTGTTTAGCCAGCAATGAGCGCCTTCCCTCTGCTCATTGGCACTGCTCACCAAAAAAATACTGTAGTTCTTGAAGTATCGCTCCAACTCTGAATTTATATATATTCAGAATTTCTGAATATATATAAATTTAGAATTTCCTGGCATGGTGTTATTTGCTTTTCAACTTCTTTTTGAACAATAACTTGTTTGTGGGCGGTCCTCTGATAGCTTGTACTGTAGGTTCTTGAAGTTTGGTATCGCTCCAACTCTGATTTATATATATTCAGAATTTCTTGATAATATATCAAAATTTTAGTATTTCCTGGCATGTTGTTATTTGCTTTTCAACTTTTTGAACAATAACTTGTTTGTGGACGGTCCTCTGACAGCTTGTACTGTAGTTCTTGAAGTTTGGTATCGCTCCAACTCTGAATTTATATATATTCAGAATTTCTGAATATATATAGATTTAGAATTTCCTGACATGGTGTTTTGTGCTTTTCAACTTCTTTTTGAACAATAACTTGTTTGTGGACGGTCCTCTGACAGCTTGTACTATATTGTTTTCACATTTTGGAGGGTTCCATATATGTACCAGACATTTAGTTTCCTCCAAAAACTTGTTTTTATTCCTTGTTATGCTTGAAGCGGAAGGTTGGTTTGAAAATCTGCCGGAGGCTCCGACTCGTCTCTTCTCGATTTCGAAGTCTTCGTCCTTCCTTGAAGACAGACGGAGACTGTGTTCGTTCGTTCGTCCTCTTTCATGTGTGTCTTGAAGGGCGCTTTCCCGTTGGGAATCTCGAGGACTTGGGAAGCCATTCATCCTCTTGAGTTCGGCCACCTTAAGTTCACACTGGAGTGGATGCTTATCCTTCGTGAGGTCTTCCACTTCCTTCAGCAGGCGCTAGAACCTGAGCTCGAGGTCTTTCCTCTTGGATTCGTGCTGACTCGGTCGCGTCATTTTGTTCCTGGATGAGCCTCGCCATCCGTGATGCTTATTCAGTCCTGAGCTGCTAACTTTCTCCTTCTGTCGTAGGAGTTTCTCAGACCTTTGAAGCTGGCAGTTTGCCTTTGCTAACTGCACAGACAAATCCCTCACATAATGCATAATTTTTCTGCCCAATTTCCTTTGTGTTGTACTTCATCTGGTTATTTTCTTCTGTGATCTTCAGTATCTTGTTTTCCAGCTGTTGTTTCTCCCTCTTTATCGTCCAGTTCCTTTTCCTTGGGCTCTTCAGCTCCATCATCAGAGATCTACATCCTCACCAGTGAATAGGCCGCAACAGCAAACAAGATGACTATTCCTGCGTCAGACTTCTCTCAGTAAATCGCTAGACATGTGGACAACAACGTCCGAACAACAGCTGCTGCCGAGGCCAGACAAGGCCATATTTTCTTCAAGCTGGAATCTATATCTGCGGAGGCCATACCCAGTTCTTACACACACTCCTCTCTCTCGATTCTTCGTTGAGTTTCTGTATATCACGAGAGATGTTTCGATTTGTCAAAATATTTCAGGAAGTATTTTGAAAGATTTGGATAATGTCTTGGGTCTCTTGGTTCTATAAATTACTGAAATAATCTCTCTCTCTCTCTCTCTCTCTCTCTCTCTCTCTCTCTCTCTCTCTCTCTCTTTCTTTCTTTCTTTCTTTCTTTCTTTTTTCTTTCCTTTCTTTGCAGTGACACGCGTAATCTTAGAGTATTAAGGAATAGAGAGAGAGAGATGGATTGTATTTTTGCGTAGAAAAACAGTGTATTGGTATATATGTGAAATCACTGTTTGGACCAGGAAATCTAATGTTTTTACCATAACTTTTTTTCGTGTATAATGCCTTCAATTAAGGATTTTTTTATTATTCTCTCCATCTATATATATATATATATATATATATATATATATATATATATATATATATATATATATATATATATGTGTGTGTGTGTGTGTGTGTGTGTGTGTATAGACAACTTATCAGATATATATTATATATATATATATATATATATATATATATATATATATATATACATATACATACACCCACACAACTTATCAGAGAGAGAGAGAGTGTCTGCGGTATTTTTCTTTGAGTTTATCATAATACACAAAGTAGACTATGCATGAGATTAGAAGAGGATTGATTTGATTTGCAATACTTTTCTAATTCCAGAAAAGGGATGAGTTTATCATATTATTCTATGTCATGTAATACTTATAGCAAAAAATATTCACGTACAAACAAGGGTTGAGTTTGTGATATTTGTTAAGCATATAATTATAAAAAATATTAAGTACCATTTGTCAGTATTACTAAAATATAATGAAAGTCTATTTCAGAATCTTTACTCTCTCTTTTTGTCCTTCTACGCTTACATCTTTTCAAAAGAAACAGGAAAAATCTGAATATGTTTGGTAACTCATAAGACATCACTATACCCCCTCCAACCCCCTTAAGGAGTTTCGTAATGTATGAAGGGCTCCTAATTGGTTGCTGCAATGTGTGTGATCCACAGTTTGGCTTTTTATCCCTTCTGCCGTTTCTAACCCAAGTAAGGTAGTGGTCTTGCTCTTTGTTCTTGTCGGGAAATCTTAAACACAAAATTCACAAAAATTATTTCTGAATCTCACATGTCCCATTTATTAATGGCAGGCTTCCTGCACCGACCTGCAGACATTTTTAAGGTATATTTGAGGCTACTCACAGATCTTATAAAAGAAACTATCTATTTAATTACAGTATAAATTTAATTACAATCTGCATGAATTAATATTTATACAGTTGTGATTCAGGGGAGAGGACACTGTATGTACTTTGCAGAACTAAATCAAGGTATCTGAACCATGACATAAAAGCTTTTTGAACATTTTCAAGTACAATTATTTACATTGTACAGTCTCGGGTAGGCTAGCTTGTAAGAATAACTTAACTTTCATAACTATCCAAGACTTGAGCTGTGGAGAGGGACAAATGATAACAATAAACTATTCCTGAAGGTTGCCAAGTTAGGCTACTATTGCTAAGCTAAGGTTAGGCTATGGTAGGCTACCTTTACTTAGTTGATGATTAACCCTGGTAGACTAGCTAGTTGGTAAAGTTTACTTACAGACCAGCTAGTTTGTTAAGCTCACTTGTGGCCCAGCTAGCTGGTTAAATTTACTTGTAAATGAGCTAGTTGGTACAGTTTACATTTAAAACTATAATGTAGTATGAATTTGAAGTATTCTTTTAGGATAAAAATGATAATGGTAAATTTGAAGAATACCTTACTACCTCTTAGTGGTCTGACTGATCAACTTCAGTTAGTACATGGGGGTTTAAGAACTTATTGATAACATGGTAAATAACAGCATAACACTTCGTTAAGACTTAAAACTGCAGCAGGCCTAGGGCCAGGCCACAAGCTACAATGTATACAAAAACCTGAATGCAAGACTAGAAATATAGTCTTAAACTATAGTAACTGGGATGATAAAATGAAGAATTTGAATTTTATTGCTTATAACAATCATATTTTTAATAAGCCCCATTCTATTTTTTTCATTATTGCTTTTGGATATCAATTAAGCACTTTACAGTGCCATTTTACAAATGTCTATTTTGAAATAAACTATGGGATTTTTGTTTTGCTTTCTTTGTCACCCATATTGTTTGAACTATTATCAATCAAGTGCAGTCACATTTAATGTGTTTTTAAATATGTCAATGGACGGCAATATAGATGGGCAATTTTCCCAGTGGTAGTTTACCCAGTGGCAATACTCCTAGTGACGTATATACTATATTAATATATATATAATATATATATTATATATATATATATATACATACATACATACCTACATATATATATATTATATATAATATATATATATATATATAGATATATATATTTACATATAATATATATATATATATATTATATATATATATATATATATTACATGTATAAATGTGTATATTTATATACATATATATTTGTATATATACATACAACACACACACACACACACACACACACACACACACACACATATATATATATATATATATATATATATATATATATATATATATATATATATATATATATATATATATATATGATATATATATATATATATATATATATATATATATATATATATATATATATATATATATATATATATATATATATATATATATATATATATATATATATATGTGTGTGTGTGTGTGTGTATGTATATATACTGATCACAACACCGTGATTCATATGTATGCATTAAGGGTAGGCTCCACTTTGGGGGGTGCCGATTCGTAAAAAATATTTGCCAAAAATACACTAATCAAGACAGGCTAATGAAATTTTCAGGCATTATTAGCACTATAATAATGCATATTCCCTGCGAGTTTTATCACCCTACAGGGAAAATTAATGATTTTATGAAAAAAAATGTGAAAAACGGAAATTTTCGGCCCTCGTACTGAAGGTTATTTGGTGATTGGTGAGAAACTACAGTCTTGAATAGAAATTCGGTCTGACAAAATGTTGGTATATCCACCTGGAACATTGCACAAAAAAAATTATCAAAATAGGGAAGAACAGTTAAATAGCACGTAATAACAAAAAAAAGAGCAACAACTTTGTAAGTTCAGCGAAAGCCTGCCGAAAAATCAGACTATAGCTAGGAAGAAATATTCAGGAAAAATTCAAATCTCGATTTAGGGACAAAACCTTTTGAGAGTTTGTAGTTATTATGTCACTTGATAGCCTAAAACATCTAAAAAATTATATTATTTAGGACAATCAAAGAAAATCACCTCAAAAAACAAAAAAAAAAAAAAAAAAAAAAAAAAAAAAAAAAGGGTGGTGTCTTTGATTGTCCTAAATAATATAATTTTTAGATGTTTTTGGCTATCAAGTGACATAATAACTACAAACTCTCAAAAGGTTTTGTCCCTAAATCGAGATTTGAATTTTTCCTGAATATTTTTCTTCCTAGCTACAGTCTGATATTTCGGCGGGGCTTTCGCTGAACTTACAAAGTTATTGCTCTTTTTTTTGTTATTACGTGCTTATTTAACTGTTCTATTTTGATAATTTTTTTTGTGCATGTTCCAGGTGGATATACCAACATTTTGTCAGACCGAATTTCTATTCAAGACTGTAGTTTCTCACCAATCACCAAATAACCTTCAGTACGAGGGGCCGGAAATTTCCGTTTTTCACATTTTTTTTTCATAAAATCATTAATTTTCCCTGTAGGATGATAAAAAAACTCCACAGGGAATATGCATTATTATAGTGCTAATAATGCCTGAAAATTTCATTAACCTGTCTTGATTAGTGTATTTTTGGCAAATATTTTTTACGATCGGCACCCCCCAAAGTGGAGCCTACCCTTAAGCTACAAATGTCCTTTAATATCTAATTCGCTCTACCTCAGAATTAATATATTTTCGTATATGTTAACTGAAAGGGAATTTTTATTTGGTAATAATTTCGTCGCCTCCCAGGAGCGAACCTACGTAGGAACCCAGAAATCAGGACGCCCAGTGAAGCGCCTTTCACCACACAGCTACCGCGAGAGGATATAAGTTAACGCCGCCTCTCACCTACAGATCCCTGTCGTGCTCAGGTATTCGTTGTTTTGGAGTCGGTATCAACCCTCCTCGACCTTGACAACTCCAAAACAACGAATCCCTGGGCGCGACAGGGATTTGTAGGTGAGAGGCGGCGTTAACTCATATCCTCTCGTGGTAGCTGTGTGGTTAAAGACGCTTCACTGTATGTCCTGATTTCTGGGTTCCAAGGTTTGCGCCCGGGAGCCGACGAAATTATTATCAGCTAAGAATTACCCATCAGTGGACATATATTACATATAGCTAAGACGTGAACGATCTGCCCATGTTTAAAGACTGTCACCCAATAATTTGTGGCGCTAAATAATATGTTAATAGTATACGGTTTTGCAACACCTGCATCCTTTATACCCTACCATCGTTATATTAATGCACCGATTCACGCATTCACTTCATTTCATTTCATTTCACGTAATTTATTTTCATCAAGATTTTCAGAAACAATATAAATATAATATAATATGAGAAATATAGCAAATTAGAATACTTTCTTAAGTAGCCTAGATGGTTGCAAGGGGCGGAGCCAAGTGGCCCATCACACTCAAATACTGCTAACTCAACTAAGTTATACCATACATACAAATCCTGTAGTACTAGAGTAGCATATCCAATAATGTGTTCTTAGCATAGATTAATTAATAAAATAATACCTTTGCAAAATTGATGCATTGATGGCTCACACAACCCACGGCTATAAAACCTAGTGTGTAATATCTTTGTGACTAGATTCGCATATTATTGGTAATACAGGTAAGTATAGTCCAGTTAATCTAGAGCAAAAAAAGATGCAGTCAAGCACATTTTGGTAGAGTAGGGATTTACGGTCTCGTGATCCTTGGCCACATCCAAATTACATGGAACGTTTACCACTATTTAAATAGTATATCCAGGTGATTTAAGATGGAGGACAGAACGACAGATGGAGAGAGAGAGCGAGAGAGAGAGAGAGAGAGAGAGAGAGAATACAGCTGCTTATAGGATAATGAAAAAGGATATTTCCGTCTGAATAATATGAATATGAATAGTCAGTTCCAACAATATTTAAGGCTTTTTTTTTTACATAGAAAATATGATAACGATTTAAAACACTACTATAAGATAAGATTTCATAATAATTATTCACAAAAAAATACACGATAACATATTTCTTAAAGCATAAGGTCTCAAATATATCCATCAGATTACTAACTAAAAGGAATAAAAGCACGCGCGCTCTCTCTCTCCATAAACTGTACGCATTTCTTTCGTTACCGTTCCTCGTATTCTCTCTCTCTCTCTCTCTCTCTCTCTCTCTCTCTCTCTCTCTTTTTTTTCTCTCTCTCTCTTCTTTTCATTTTTCTCTTCTCTTCTCTCTCTCTCTCTCTCTCTCTCTCTCTCTCTCTCTGTCTTTGTCTATATATTTGATTCGTTATTGTATTTCTCTGCCTGAATACCGTAATTTCCCTCCTCCTCCTCCCATTCGAACTATTCTACCTAAGTACTGGTTGTTTGAACGAAGGCCACCTTACAGGGCAATAAGGGCATGATCTCTCAGAGCCAGGTTTGGCGGGACGACGCCGGTTTTGTTGCTGGCTGTACATTGTAGCATGTCACAGTCATACTGACCTGTAATTCAACATACTTATTTAAATTGTACAGTCTAAGTTAAGGCAGCCTGTAAGAGTAACTTGAGACTTTCATAACTAGCAAAGACTTGGGCTGTATTTCATAGTATATGGAGAGGGACACATAGAAAAATCAACATTCTCTAAGGTTACGCTCCAATTTAGGCTAACTTTGCTAAGCTAAGGTTATATTATAGTAGGCTACCCTTGGTTATTTGATCATTAACCCTGATAAACTAGCTAGTTGGTAAATTTTACTTTTAAAGCTATAAAGCAGTATGCATTTGAAGTATCCTTTAGGGTAAAAATTATAATGGTAAAATTGAATAATACTACCTTTAAGTTCTAGGAGATAAAACTCAGCTGAGCCCTCTGCATATAAGGAGGTTTGAGATCTTATTCATATCATAGTAAATAACATTATAACACTTAATCTTTATTAACACTTAAAACTGAAGCAGGCCTAGGGCTAGGCCGCAGGATACTATGTACATTATAGTACTAGCAGTAAGGAAAAATTGTCAGACTTAACCATGGCTGTTTGGACAGAAGGTAACAATACATGTCAATATATTAGGATATGTGAATTCAATGTCAAATAGTCTTTAGTAAAAGCTTATTACAAAATTCAATATCTTCTTAGCTCAAAAAGCAAGTGTGTAGTTGACTGCAAATTGACTGTGACCTAATCCATGTTTACTTGAAGTTATTTCAGCACAGTTATAAAGATTTTAATGAATGGAAATATGGCACTTTCTTGTGAAAGGTGATCCCCTGTTCTTTTGTGGTCCTGTTACTGAATGTCGATAGCCCAGCACTGGGTAACAAACGTTGATATCGAAACAAGGAAATGAAGCATGGTAAGAAATTAAAAAAAAAAATGCAAATTACGAAATGTAGACAAACAGATTGTATTTATTTACTTTTATTAACATGAATTATTAACGTTGAGGAATATGCAGAGAGAGAAGAGAGAGAGAGAGAGAGAGAGAGAGAGAGAGAGAGGGAGTCTTAAAATGAGCACATAAGGCTACGATTAGATCTACATCCTGGAAGCTTCTTTTTATAAGGTAACGGGAAAAATATTTTTCTTTTATTCGTCCTACGGATGAATGGACTTAACAAAATAATGAAAATCTCAAATTACTACTAGAACGAAATTTTTTTATCTTATCAATTATTCTCCCTTTCCTAAAAGTATTTTTTATAACAGAAATTCTTCACTAAAAGTGTTACAAAATGCCTTTGCATTTGATCGTTATGTGGTTATCAGTCCACTGGCATTTTTGCCGCCTATTCGCTGTACATAAAAAACCCCTCTTTATTTTGCTATGTATTAAACTAGACATAAAGTAAGAAAGAACATGAAAATCTCAGTGAGCTAAATAGATATCTTTCTCAAATGAATATATAAAGAAGTGATTGGACTATATATATATATATATATATATATATATATATATATATATATATATATATATATATATACATATATAGTAAATCAAAACATAAAATCACAATCGACCATTCCTTGTCAACACTTATATCCCAGTCAATGTCATATGAAGAGAACATTCTTACCCAAATGACTGTACTTAAATACATATGATCAATGGTTCATATTCTACACTTATTTGAAAAATAAAGTTTTTCTTTAAAAAAAAAGCCTCTGTTTAGCTGGAATTTAACTGAAGAGCCTCAGTGAAGACTGCCTAAAGTTTCTTAATTTCCAGGGTGAATGAATGAGGGCGTCGGTAATTTTCTATGAAGCTTTATAGGACGCGTTTGCTTTTGCATAGGTAAGTGAGTTCCTGAAGATTCTGAAAATATATTTCGAAAGATAATAGGTTCAGAAATATCCATTATGTATAAAGAAATACTCGTATTCGGGCAACAATGTTACACTAATCTCCTTCAAAGTAGACCCCCTTCGACTGCCACACATTCTTTACAACGGGTCTGTCACTGTCGAAAGCAGTGTTGGAACACCTCTTTTGAGATGGCGCGCAGCTGGTCCATCGCATTCTGCATGATGTCTTCTCTGGACTGAAACCTGGTCCCTTTCAGAGGCATTTTCAGCTTGGGGAAAAGCCAGACGTCACACGGAGCCATGTCAGGAAAGTAGGGAGCCCAATGAAGCACAAGTGTTGTGTTTGTCCGGGAAACTCTGAATCAAATGTGAAAAATCGGCAAATGGGTTATCGTGATGAAGCTGCCAATTGCCTGCTGCCCACAGGTCCGGTCGTTTGCGTCTCACATTTCACGAAGGCGGCACAGGACCTCTTGGTAGCACTCCTTGGTGATGGTTGTGCCGTGTGGTGAACGTGATGAACCACACCTCTGGAGTCAAAGAAGAAAGTCAGTATAACTTTGACATTGCTGCAGACTTGCCTCACTTTTTTTTTCTTTTACTCGGGGAAGTTGATAATGCCACTGCGATGACTGTGGTTTCTAGTTTGTACCCATACACCCAGCACTCATCGTCAATGATCACTATATTGAGGAAGTCGGGATCACAGTTCACAATCGTGATTCGACGGTCCTACATCACCAGGGCCCTCAATTGGGCAATGACGATTTCCTTTCTGGTTGTTGAGAGCTTACCAGAACGTGCTTCACTCCTAACTGATATGCCACCATCTTTGAAAAAGTTGTACCACTCTTTTGTCTGTGTGGTACCCATTGCTTTGTCCCTGAAAGCCTGTTGAATCTTGGAGATCGTTTCCACTTGGAAATAGCCAAGCTTTACATAAAATTTAATTACTGTAGTAGCATTGTTTAAATTCTTGTTTTATTTTGTTAAAAACGAAAATCCGATGGCACTCATTCACGCTTCCTCATTCATCGGCGGTCTGCCGATGACTGACAGCTTCTGCAGGCAGCAGAAATTTCATTTGTTGAGCACGAACAATTACGGTCGGATATTTTTTTTAACACACCTCATAATACAAGAAAGATATATATATATATATATATATATATATAGATATATATATTCATATATATATATTATAAATATATATATATATACATACATGTATATATATATCAATATAATATAATATATACATATATATATATATATATACATGTATGTATATATATATATATATTATTATTATATATATATATATATATATATAATATATATATCTATATATATATCTATATATATATATATAATATTTAATATAATATGATTATATATATATATAATATATAATATATATATATATATATATATATATATATATATATATATATATATACATGTATGATATAAATATACTACATATATATATAATATATATATATATATAGATATAGATATATATATATATATATAATATATATAGTATATATATATATATATATATATATATATATATATATATATATATATATATATATATATATATATATATGTATATATATATATATATATATATATATATATATATATATATATATATATATATATATATATATATATATATATTTACCTATGAGCCTTGCCTTGAGAGAGGATCCGATAACGTTCGTAAACCTTCTAGGGAAAAAAGTCTTAAGGGAGAACAAGGTGAATTTACTTGAACACTTACTGTAAAACGGTTTTATAGTGATAATTTACTCTAGAGGAACAGGTCGCCAGAAACTCAGCTAAATACTTTACAGCTATTTATTTACAAGAGGCTCGTACTGGCCTGGAGAAAAGTAAATGCTACCGGTCCCCACGTGGACTTATAATCTCTCACAAATGGATAATAGATGGCTCAAAATGGAATTTGTAAAAGCTGGTTTCATAATCTTGCGGGAATGCAACACTTGCGGGCAGAGAGACTTGGCACGTGACTCAGGGAATCTGGAAAAGGATCCCAGATTAAACAAGATAAAAGAAAAGAGGATTTCTTGCCCAAATTAGTATTAATTAGTTCTCTAACACTGGGGCAAAGGAACTCTAATGTTTCACTGAGGTATGCAATGACTTCATTTGTCTGGGACGATCACACAAGGGAAACATGCGGCCATGAGGCAGTGAGAGGAAACAAAGATATGAGTTCTTTTTGGTTTGGAAATTGAAATGGGAAAATGGGGATCAAATAGATAATAGGATGTAAGGGACTGGCAATATGCTGTTTCACAAGACGTACCTGGATGCAATGTTCAGTGTGGACCTTTGTAGAATATGTGGCGCCCGGCTTTGTCTTAGGTCTGGGTCTCTTGGCACGCCAGTACCACCATGGATAGGCCTAAATGGAAGGCAGGTGGTCGGACATCCGTCCGAGATCACGTCTGGAGACGACTGGGGCAGTTCGCAGGTGTCTTGCGTGGGTGTTGGGGGCCAGCTTAACCCCCCACGAGCAGGGCAAATTCTGGAAACAGAACATACAGCCAGCAGAGGGTTCAGAGGAAAAAGAGCTTAAGATATAGACCTAAGAAGTACCAGTCTGCCTACATCCTTCCCTTTTGAGATACGTCCCTAAAGCTGGCAAGAGTCTATTTTCCCCCAACTTAGGAACTCCCTACCTCTGGCTGGCGGGTTTTGGTTTCCCGCGTTTACTAAAAATCAGCTGATATTTGGAGGAAATGGCTGCTCTTTTCCAAATCAAACTAATTAATTAATTACTGGGTAGACAAAGAGATCTATAAACGTAACAATATATATATATATACATATATATATATATATATATATAAGATATATATATATATTATATATATCTATATATATATATTATATAATATATATGTCTGTGTGTGTGTGTGTAGTTTGGCCCTGTTTAGATAACTAAAAAAAACTGGTAACTTACCTTACAAAGAAAACTGCAATCGGCATCTCTGGTACTATTTTCAAGACTATTAAATCTGGGGCTGGACCAAACTCAAAGATACAAAAATAGAATCTTTATTTCCCCAAAATCTAACATGATTAAAAAAAAGAAATGGATTGAAAAACCCAACTATAAAGCGTAATCACTTCTAGCAAAATCCCAATAGTTCACATAGATATCAATTATTTCCCCAAACTCAAAAATATAAACATGTCAATAAATAAAAGTCAGAATTCCCATTTTGGCGACATTGAATGCACCTGAGGGAAACAAATCGTAACCTTCACAAATTAAAAAAAAAATGGATGAGCAAAAAATAATGTGAATAAGAATAAAAATGGTTGCTGTATATATGGGAGAAAACTGAATAGAAATTCAATGGTTTTTCACTACACTTCGGCTTCTCAGGGCACCTATAAAATATTCAATGTTCATCTAAAATCTTTCCACAGTTTTACCTTTCCGGAGGCTTTTCCGTGAGCCTCCCATCGGCTCTCTCATCGGGAGTTGCTCAAAATAGTCGGGTATGTAATGAATCGTTTCTCACCGTTTATCTCATTATATTTTAACTCACGGGTTTAGACGCTCCGTTCATACGAACGCGCTAACTCCTAGAAGGTTCTTTTGCACACACCTTGAACTACAAATGGCCTACCGCGAGCTTTCCCATGTTTCCTGCTCGGATTCTTTCGTTAATTAAGTCACGATCAGGCGATAATCGTCACTAGGTCCACCCACTGGGTCAATTTTCACACCCACGCTCACGTCTATACTACGTCGGCATCTGCCGGACATCTACACAAAACACGCTGATGTCTCGAAGCTTTTCCCACAACACACGGTTGCCAGATGAAAATTCCACTTAAAGGGTAGTTCCTAACTACCTTTTAAGTGCGAGTAATATATATATATATATATAATATATATATAGTAATATATATATATATATATATATATATATGTATATAAATCGTTAAAACTCTCTTGCATAGAAACTGCCACGTTAAAATTAGTCCATAGAAATGTGACAAGGAAAAAGTTGCATTCAAATAAGTTGACATGAAACGTTTTCGATCGCCTTCTTGCATATGCTGAAAAGACACAACAGCTCTGAATTCTTCCCCTCACAGATCCATATAGATGTAAGATCCTTGGAAAGGGTTCCAAGTTTTCTCTTACACACACACACACACGCACACAATTATATGTAGGTATTAATATATATATAGATATATATATATATATATATTATATATATATATATATGTATATATATATATATATATATATATATATATACATATATATATAGTATATATATATAATATATATATTATATATATTTAACATATATATATAGATATATAGGATATCTATATATATATCTACATTATATAGATAGATATATATATTATTTTTATATATATATATATATTATATATAATATATTATATTATATATATATAATATTACGGATATATATATATATATATATATATATATATATATAATTTAATATTATATATTTAATATATATATATAAATACTTATATATATTATAAATATATTTTATCTAATCTATATATTAAATATATATTATATAATTATATATAATTATAATAGTACATATATGTAATATACATATATATATTATAGTAATATATATAATTATATTATATATGATGAATAATATATATATTATATATATATATTATATATATTATATTATATATAATTATATATATTATTAATATATATATTTTACAAATTTGAGACTCGAGGAACTTGCTCATAGGATAATGATTTATCTGGCTGCTCAAAAGACCCCTTCGAAAGCTCAATTCATAAATAGAAGTTATTCGGCTTAGGGCCAAGATGAAAATTCAAGGGAAAAGTGTAAAGAAAATTATCTAAGGATCAAATTTGCAGGGGTTATATTTACACTCTAGTTACTCTAGTATGCAAGGCGCCAGCAAATGTGCTATTGACCCTCAAGATCTGACTTAGTACTGGAAGGTTGCTTGTAGCACTGGAACTTGTGTTCGGAGGTGCTGACATGTGTTGTGATTTCAGCGCGAATATAAGCCAGAGCTTCTTACAAGGACTGCGAGGTCTAAATCACACAGCAATGATGTATGTGGCAGGATATCTGTAACACAGGATGTCCATAAACAAGTGTGCAAAAAACAGAGGGTTGGATATTTGCGGTGATGCCCCAACTACTTAGACTTGCTTAATGTAAATCTTACGTTCTCAGAATTTCCTCAGTGGGCAAGGAATGAAAGAATTACTACTCAGAACATTATTGCATTGAAAGAGAGAGTGTGAAACAGTCACTGATTTACGTTATTTCCCTTTGTATATCTCATAGCATTTGCTAATGCCGGGAAGTCAATCAAGCAATGGGCACTATTAGATCACATCCAAAGGGACCCACAACAACTTCAGTTAAGTTAGCTTATGGAATAAGGGAGCACAGCTGTTGGGGGGAATGACAAGGAGTAACGATGAACGATCGCACAAGTACAGACACAAGCAAATAACAGAAAGAAACACAGAAGAAGGATACAGGGGACTGCTACTAAACCCGCACTTTACCGTAAAGTTTGATTGAAGGATCCTGCTTCTCAAGGACACCAGTGGAAGAGGGAACATCGTCCAAAGTCGGCCGGCGATGGCCCAGGGGCAGCCTGTGGAGTATAAGGGCACAGCAAAGGGCACGTGTTGGAGTCGTGTGCTGGAGACTGAGTCATTGAACGAGCGAGTGAGACCGATTTCCTTCCGTTGCCTGCTTTTATTGCCGCAGTTCTTCCCTCAGGCGGGTTTCGGATTCATTAAAATTCTGTTTCAGCACACAAACAAAAGTCTCTACAGCTCGTGTTCCCTGTTCTCAATTAACGCTGCATCATCTACAAACATTCCACGCACAGTTAATGAATGGCCCGTTTCTTTCCCTTATAAGATTTGACCCACAATAGTCTCTTCCCTGGTTTTTCTCATCTTACCATCCAAAGAGATATTAAAAACGTTGTTTGAGCCTAACCTTTCATTGATCAAGTCCCTCTCCTCTCTTCATTTTCTTACCGACTTTTATTCATCAGGAAATCTACCTATCTTCGGTTAATTAGTTTGTACATCTCACGTATTATCAATATCCTCCTCAACTCACCCTTATCAGTTCTACCTTACTATACAGAGAGAGAGAGAGAGAGAGAGAGAGAGAGAGAGGAGAGAAGGGGAGGGAATTTTAAAGGAAAGGCTTATACATATCTCCGTTCACTGACAACTCTTAATTAAGAACTAGTGTTTAATATGATGCTCGTGGATTATTTTTTCGTTTTATTTCAATACCACACTGAGGCATTTCCTTTGAAGAGTTTTAAATATCTGAGGTGCCTTAAGGTCATCGGGAAGACTGAAATGTAGGCCTCTGTGAAATCCTTTGATCAGAGATGTTTGCATGTGGAACACAAAATATGACAGCAACCCTTACAAATATATGACGTGGAGTTCTTTACCGGTCTACTGTCATTACAAGCGTTTTATTTCTTTCTTCTACGTCTATTCTCTCCTATAAGTATGAGTATTTTATTACTTGTACACATTCGTAACAATTCCACCATTTCAAATTAAAATAATATCAGAAAATTAACAAATGACGGAAATTTTATTTTGTCGTTTAATGTTGCCCTTTTTTTTCCCCTGGAAATTAATTCCTGATTTTCCTTCTGTGTTTTGTCCCAGGCTCTCCTGGAAGCAACTGTATGCCGATCACAAACTCTCCGCTGCAGTTTTCTAGTCAAACAGAAAATGCTCGTGTCGTAATTACCTGGCCTTTTCTCAGCACTCGATTTTCAAGAAATTTTATGGAAGAGGTGAAAATCTTTACATACAAGATAATATTGATCACTGTTGTTCTGCAATTTAATAGTATGGTGTATACACACACGCACACACACACGCACACACACACACACACACACATATATATATATATATATATATATATATATATATATATATATATATATATATATATATATATATATATATATATGCTTAAAAAATCACAGTAGATGCATGTGGCTTCAGTATATAAGGGTAATACCACAGGAAAATGATACGCAGGTCAGTACTAGGCATGGTATTAACCTTATGTCTGTCATTTCCTGTGGTAATCGTATATATATATATATATATATATATTAATATATATATATATATATATATATATATATATATATGAATAATTATCAAATCACCGTGATTCATATAGATCATTCGAGCTACAAAAGTCCTTTAATATCTAATTTGCTCTACCTCGGAATTGATATATTTTCATATATGTACCGAAGGGGAATTTTTTAGTTGATAATAATTTCGTCCCACATGGGACGAAATTATTATCGAACCACCGTCCAGTGGACGGGAACGAAATCAGGATGGCCTAGGGACGTTATCAAGTCGGCCAACAGAGAGGCTAATAAATTTATATCTATTTTGGCCTTATTTACCGTCGAACTCAGTGTTTTCGTAATTAGAATCGATATGAAACCCCCTCAACCATGTTAGCCAATTCGAACGCTTGACCCATGTAGCCTTGTAATGAATAATTATCACATCACCGTGATTCATATAGATCATTCGAGCTACAAATGTCCTTTAATATCTAATTCGCTCTACCTCAGAATTGATATATTTTCATATATGTACCGAAGGGGAATTTTTTAGTTGATAATAATTTTGTCCCTCATGGGATCGAACCTCCGTCCAGTGGACGGGAACGAAATCAGGACGGCCTAGTGACGTTATCAAGTCGGCCAACAGAGAGGGTAATAAGTTTATATCGATTCTGGCCTTACAAATTCACCGTCGAACTCGGTACAAATATGAAAGTATTTCAATTTCGAGGTAGAGCGAATTAGATATTAAAGGACATTTGTAGCTCGAATGATCTATATGAATCACGGTGATGTGATAATTATTCATTACAAGGTTACGTGGGTCAAACGTTCGTACTGGCTAACATGGTAGAGGGGGTTTCATATCGATTCTAATTACAAAAACACAGAGTTCGACTGTGAATTTATAAGGCCAGAATCGATATAAACTTATTAGCCTCTCTGTTGGCCGACTTGATAACGTCACTAGGCCGTCCTGATTTCGTTCCCGTCCACTGGACGGTGGTTCGATCCCATGAGGGACAAAATTATTATCAACTAAAAAATTCCCCTTTGGTAAATATATGAAAATATATCAATTCCGAGGTAGAGCGAATTAGATATTAAAGGACATTTGTAGCTCGAATGATCTATATGAATCACGGTGATGTGATAATTATTCATTACAAGGCTATGTGGGTCAAGCGTTCGAATTGGCTAACATGGTAGAGGGGGTTTCATATCGATTCTAATTACGAAAACACTGAGTTCGACGGTGAATTTGTAAGGCCACAATCGATATAAACTTATTAACCTCTCTGTTTGCCGACTTGATAGCGTCACTAGGCCATCCTGCTTTTGTTCCCGTCCACTGGATGGTGGTTTGATCCCATGAGGGGACGAAATTATTATCAACTAAAAAATTCCCATTCGGTACAGATATGAAAATATATCAATTCCGAGGTTGAGCGAATTAGATATTAAAGGACATTTGTAGCTCGAATGATCTATATGAATCACGGTGATGTGATAATTATTCATTACAAGGCTACGTGGGTCAAGCGTTCAAATTGGCTAACATGGTAGAGGGGGTTTCATATCGATTCTAATTACAAAAACACAGTTTGACGGTGAATTTGTATGGCCAGAATCGATATAAACTTATTAACCTCTCTGTTGACCGGCTTGATAACGTCACTAGGCCGTCCTGATTTCGTTCCCGTCCACTGGACGGTGGTTCGATCCCATGAGGGACAAAATTATTATCAACTAAAAAATTCCCCTTCGGTACATATATGAAAATATATCAATTCCGAGGTAGAGCGAATTAGATATTAAAGGACATTTGTAACTCGAGTGATCTATATGAATCACGGCGATGTGATAATTATTCATTACAAGGCTATGTGGGTCAAGCGTTCGAATTGGCTAACATGGTTGAGGGGGTTTCATATCGATTCTAATTACGAAAACACAGAGTTCGACGGTGAATTTGTAAGGCCAGAATCTATATAAACTTATTAACCTCTCTGTTGGCCGACTTGATAACGTCACTAGGTCATCCTGATTTCGTTCCTGTCCACTGGACGGTGGTTTGATCCCATGAGGGGACAAAATTATTATCAACTAAAAAATCCCCCTTCGGTACATATTTGAAAATATACCAATTCCGAGGTAGAGCGAATTAGATATTAAAGGACATTTGTAGCTCGAATGATCTGTATGAATCACGGTGATGTGATAATTTTTCATTACAAGGTTACGTGGGTCAAAAGTTCGAATTGGCTAACATGGACTTCGTTGCCGGGCTGATACGCTTAGCAAAGCACTTTGCATTTTTTTTTTCTTTTGTCCCTTCCCTATTTTTTTAATTTTTATTTTCGTGTGACTTTGTTCTGCGAACAGCTGGGCTGGGGCGCGTTTGTTTTTTTGTTATCCATTATTGGGGGAAAATTTGTATTAATTTTTCTGGATTGGGTTTTGTGTATATAAATACATTGATGTTATTGAGATCGGGGAATCTTATAGAACATAAGAGCTTCCGTAAAGAGAGGAAAATGGCGGATGGTAAGAGTACCACAATGCTGCTACATCACGTAATGAATGTGAGTGCGGGCGTGAGCCCGTTCAGGTGGATCGTAGATTGTGTGTTGTCCCAGCCAGCGCAAATATTTATTGAAGGTGTGAATAATTATTTAAGTGCAAAAAACATAACGGGTGATATAGAGGCGTTTAGAGAGGAGAAAGCTTTGCTAGATTTCAATAAAGGTGACCTCTCTCATCGTTGCAGAAGTTTCTAATTTGCAAAATGTCGTACCTGGACTGATTTGCAAGGATTTTTGAAAGCATCTTATGGCTCAAAGGAACACAGAGATATGGTGAGGGACCTCAGGGGTCTTTATAAAATACGGAAGGGCACTAACAGTCCCATAGAACATAGTTCAAAACTTTTTGACTCAGTGGCAGATTGGGTAGGAAAATTGAACACATCTAAATGGGTTACAGAAGGTAGTGTCTCACTTGAGAATGTACATAAACTGATCCATTTTACGGTGCTCTTGCACGGTGTACCGGATGCAATAGTGAATAGCTTTGATGAAAAAATGGAACCTACTTCAGACGAAGAATTACTTTATGCCCAAATTGAGAAACATAGGCCTAAATGTCCCACTGTAGATAGTACCATTTTTAATGGGACATGCCCGGGAAATAGGGTGCAAAGAGACAGAATTTTCTTCTCCACGTCTGTGTGCAAAAGTTGAATATAACAAAAGATCGATTGATCAAAGGCAACAGCAGTTGCGCTGTTTTAACTGCAATAACCCAGGGCATCTTAAGATGTGGAATGTGTAAGAGTACCGGTTACTATTGGCAATCTTGTCCGTCTCAGATACGGAGAGATGTGAGGCCTACACCTGAAAATTCTGGAAGTTATAATGAGAGGACTTCCCAGGCAGGTCAAACCAGAGTGCAAAGGGATCGGCGAAATTTTTGGAAGGCTGATCAACAAAAAGGGTACAGGTGATTAGTACGTGTCATTATGGTCTTGTGGGGGACGCCCCAGAGCCCAGGCCTATAGTTTATGGAACAGTAGGGCATGTGGATATCCCGATATTTATAGACTCAGGCGCATCTATAAATTTAATGGACTATAATTTGTATCAATCCATGTTCTCCAATTACCCTTTGCAACCCTCAACGGAGACGGTGTGTGATGTGCAAGCCCATAGATTAAATACTCTGGGTTGTGTTCAAATACAGTTTACTCTTGGTGACAGAGTACTAACAGAACTATTTTTGGTAATGAAAGGAAATGCATTGGGCAACAGACTTTTGCTGGGTCATCCTGCGTGTAGGAGACACAAGATTTCGATCCATGCGGGTGTTAATGGGATAACAGTCGGAATACCTGGTGTTTTTCTCTTATGAGGACATGATTAGAACTGAGGACATGGATATCATTAAAAAAGATGTGCTTGGTGATACTAATGGCAGTGATACGGGAGTTACGGAGAGTGGTAATATTAAAACCCCCATTGGTGATATGGGAAATGATTGCAGGGATTCTATCGGAGTTCACGGTGATAACAATTGTGGTGATGATATTATGGATGGTGGTGTTGATACTAATATTGATGTTATTTCTGATACTAACAATGCTGGTATTGTGTACGGGGTGGTGGAAAGGGGAGATACTAACCACAAATATAAAGGTGTTTTATTTGAGGATATTGTGCTATTACCCGGTTCAAAGACTATGGTAAAAGTCAAATTGAGGGAAGTGAGAAACCCTATGGATGTGTGCGATATTGAAAATAGCGAGAGGCTTAGAGGGGTTATTAGCACAGCATTGGTGAACAGTGCATCCATGGATGGGACCACGTGGTTAGAATTACTAGACTGTAATGGTACAGCTAGGAGATACCAGAGGAATACATATATAGTGGATTTCCAAGATTGGAGTCGTGATACTGGTTCAGTGGCTCTAATAGAGGGGAAACCTGAATTTTCAGAGGCAGAAATGAAATCAAGGAAACGGATATTTATAGAAAACTTAGCTAATGCGGATTATAGTGAATATTTTAAAGCGATAAGTGAGCTCTTGGCAGAATTTTGGGATATGGTAGCCTTACAAGGTGATAAATTGGGGTTGACTAATATGTTAGAGCATAAGGTAAATTTGGAGAGTGGCACAAAACCTATTTATATTCCTGCATACTGCATACCTTTCAAAATCAGAGAACAGGTAGAGAAAAAGGTCAAAAGATGGGAGGAAGAAGGAATCATTAGACCTAGCGTATCTCCTTACAACTTTCCCTGGCTATCGGTGCCTAAGAAGGATGGTTCTGTCCGTGTTTGCGTCGATTTTGGACGTTTAAATGAAAAGACGATCCCTGACCGCTATCCAGTTGCGTGCATACCAGATCTTTTTGTTGAAATTAGGGGACATAATATTTATAGCTCAATTGATTTGGCGCAGGGTTTTTTGCAGGTCCCTCTTAGTGAAAGTAGCAAAGAATCTGCGGCTTTTTCAGTGCCCAAGGGACACTATGAATTTATGCGAATGCCTTTCGGTTTATCGGGCAGTCCGATATTTTTTACCAGTTTGGTGAACACAGTTTTGCATGGGTTATTGGGCAAAAATGTTTTTGTGTATATGGATGACATATTGGTCTTATCAGACACGATCGTGCAACACCTGGAAGTGCTTACAGAAGTACTCAGGAGGCTTAGATTAGCGGGGTTGAAAATTAAGCTAGCTAAGTGTTCGTTCTTGAAAAAACAAATCATATATCTAGGCCATGTCACATCTATGGAAGGGGTTAGAGTAAATGACGATAAAGTCAAAGCAATAGCGAATTTTCGCACATCCAGATCTAAAAAAGAGACCAAGAAATTCCTGGGTATCGCCGGTTTCTTCAGGAGGTTTGTGAAAGGGTTGTCTAATATAGCAGCTCCCCTAACAGATGTATTGTGGGAAGACATTCAATTTCAATGGAAGGAACCCCAGTCTGAGAGTTTTCTAAAGCTCAAGGACGCGCTAATGAATCCCCCTGTTTTGAAGTTTCCAGATTTTAGTAAACCTTTTACATTAGTGACCGATGCCAGCCAGGAAGGTATAGGTGCTTGCCTTATGCAAAAGTTTGATGGGAAATTCCATCCCATAGCCTTTTATAGCAGGAAGTTCAGGACAAAGGGCAGCAACGAGAGATCAATGGCTACTATAGATAAAGAAGCTTTTGCAATAGTGTCGAGCTTGGTTCATTTTAAAATGTTACTGATGGGGAATAAAGTAGAAGTTCTTACAGACCACAAGCCATTATTAAATCTTTTTAATAAACCCGATTTGTCGCCTAAAAGAGCTCGATGGTTTTTAACTATCAGAGATTTTGATGCAAAGCTCAAATATATAGAGGGCAAATTTAACGTAGTTGCAGATGCTCTTAGTAGAAGTTTTCACGGCACGGAAGAGTTCCAAGTCGCCCAAGTCACTAGTGAGGCTATACAATGGGATATATCTCTCATAGAGCAAAGGCAAGATGAAGACGAGATTCTAGCAGATGCGAAAGCATTTCTTAGAGGGGAATTAGTCAGGAAACGTTATAAGTTGCCTTTTTTGGGTTTGGAGTTAGAATGTAATCTATTGGTTAGGAAAATTAAATATAAATTGAGAACCAGTGAAAGTAAAAGAGATACAACACAGATCATAATTCCGAAAGTCCTACTTCCAGTGGTTTTGAATATAGTTCATTGCAGGTTCGGTAGTCCACACTTGGGAATAGAAAAAACGTATGATGAGTTTCTTGCTAAATACATTTGGAAAAATGGGGAAAGATGTGGAAAAATTAATATTAGGATCGTATCCTATACCGAGTAGACCTTTTCAGAGAATACATATGGATATCCTGGGGAATTTTTGTGAGTCTAGGTATGCGAACAAGTACTTGTTAGTAATAATAGATGAACTTATAAGGATAGAAGAAATTTTCCCACTTAAGCATAAAACGGCTGAAGAAGTAGCTGTAGCAATTTTCAATGGTATCATTTGCAGATACGGCTCACCCGAAGTTCTATTGACCGACAACGGTAAAGAATTTGTGTACAAAACTTTGGAATGTTTAGCGGAAGTCATGGGGATACAGACAGTAACAATTATTCCATACAGACCTGAGGCTAATTGGTTGTGTGAACGAGCAAATAGGAAAGTGCTCAAGGCTCTCAGGAAAATGTAGGTGGTAATGATAAGAATTGGGACAGATATGTTGATGTTGTTAGACATAGTATTAATACTATGGCTAGTGATTCCATTAAAATGTCCCCATTTGGTTGTCCAGCACGAGGCACATTTGTTTTGCTAACTATACCTCATCATGGGGAGGATACAATCGAGGTGTTGGTATCCACAGAGAGAGACATGCTTGTCTCAGCTGTAATCTTGAATCCACAACCAGAGAGATGGTACAGAAAAGTATTAGTAAAACATCTGATCCGAAGATCAATGTTGGAGACAAGGTATTTTTAAAACTTAACGTGAGAAATGAACTGAACTACAAATTAGGCCCGAAGGTTGAAGGTCCTTTTGAAGTCATTGAGGAAAAAATTGGAAACAGATTTGTAGTCTTGAAGGAAAAACAGGCCGGTCGAGGTTAACACATATCTCAAAATTGAAAAGAATTGGTTGTGGTGATTAATATATTGTCACATAATAGCATTTTTTTCTTTTTTTTCTTGCTGTCTGGTTTTTGCAATTTTGTGGTGAAATGTTCTAATGTTTTTTTTCTCTCTTTCATTTTCTTTTACTGATTCTTTATTTTGCACAAATCTGCAGCCTTTGGGCGTAAGATTCCAAGGTTAATATTTTACGTGGGAAGTAGTTTAGAAATATGGCAAATTTTTGTTTTAGCTGAGAAACGTGATGATAAACATGTGATGCACTGTTTTCGTAGATTTTGACTATGGCATTCCACAGAGATGTATCATGTAAGGGGGTTGTTTTCCTGTCGTTTCTGGTAGATGGGATAGTTGCGGTAGCAAATTCCGTAACGGTACATATTGCATTTTGAAGAAAATGTTGAATTATATATGTTTTTTCTTCTCTTATGTGCGCTGTGTAATGGGGGAAAGTTCACTTATTATTGTTGTTATTATCTTTTTGTTTCTTTTATTTCTTTTCCTACGAGAGATGTCGTAATTGGTGTTAAGCTCTAAATAGCATTTCTGTTTTAGATAGGAGATATAATTTGTCGGGGTATGTGAGTTAGATAGAAGGGGTTTTCGGCATTATATTTCATGGAGGTTAGTTATATAAACAATAAAAGGGGTTTTTACTGCTAGACATTATGGGTTCTCTTTTGATAGTGTGTTTGTCAGATATGGGATTACTTGTGAGGATTCAGTGGGTAAAGATTATATTTTGTTTAGTGAGGAATTCTTAATATTTGACTAGGAGATTGAGTATTTTAATTAATGATGGATTTGTGGTGTAAAGCAAGACTTTAATTATTTTATGATCATGTAGACTTTTTAAATACGGACACACGATGACTTTAGAGAATTCCCAACTTCATGTGACGGTGACGATGGAAACGACTTTGTTCTACAGTACCAGAGGTCGAGTCGAGTCTACACACGAATGGTGATTCTGTGAACTCCTTTGCAACAGATGAGATGTCATTGGTATATCGTCTCAGGATATGTTCTCGGATAAATCAGGAGTCTACAATCTTCTATGAGGCTTGGAAGTTACAGGATATTTCCTTGAAAACGGGGTGGTGACCACATTTCCTTCAGTAGAAAATGTCTAATCTACAGTTTCGCGATGAAGAGGTGTTGGATACACTCACTAGGGTTGCAGGCGCTGAATAATGGCGCGTGCTGAGTTGTTTCGAGGTGGTTTACGTACTTGACCTGTGTCTACAACTATTCGTCGAGTTCTGCTTATCTTAGTGACGAGGATGAGCTTTTCCTCAATGAACGTTACACAATTCCAGTAATAGTGGTCATGCTCGTCGTCATACTGATCACAATTTGTGTGCTAGGAGTTCTTAAATTTCTGTGCATCCAGTGAGGCACAAGGGCTCCAGCAATGGAAGTAGTCCTAAATCATGTGGTAAATTGATACATTGTGCATTAGTTGCTGATGTGGTGTGCGACAGGAGTACACAAAGGACATAGGTGGCCGAGCCATCTTATAGGTATGAGTTGATGTGTTAGTGAATTACATACTGTATCAGCTTCACTTGCTTGGAGACAGAGAGCGCCTTAGAGACAGCCTTCTTGAATGAAGGAATCTGATGTGTATGCGTTTTAAGCTGGAGGCTGTCCGTACTGTTGCCACGGGCGGTTTTGAGGCGTGGTGGGTATGTACATTCGTTTGTACGTATATTATAGGTCTGACCGTTCAAGGCACTTGAAGGAAAGACACATTCCTTTGTGATAGGAAGAAAGACGGTCGAGGGAACGCCAAGTGTTCGGAGAAAAACCCATCTCAAGGTATAGCACATATTTTAAATGACTTAGAAACAGCTGCCTTTGAAAAGAGAGAAGTGTGAAGTGTATCCCTTTACTTAATATTGTGGTATAAGAAATGTAATGCATATATCTTTATTACAGATGGGCTCGTATCATGGTACAAGAAACGGGATCCTCTAAAACTTGACTATTACAATGTAGCAATTGACATTTTAACTCTAGGAGTGATTACTTAGACTAAACCAGGAGGGTGGAATGATAACTTATAGTTTTCTTTGTGGGGCAGACTTGGGTTTTTATCACTATGACTTATTAATCATTTTGTTCTATTTTATCTTCATCTGCTTTGGGAAATAAATAGTATATTTTGTATTTATGTGAGATTATTAGCCTAGTGACATGCTTGCAGATAGAGGGTGCCTGCTGCTACAGGTAATGGTTGTCAATTTGTGTAGTTTTGTCAAAAGGGTGGTATAGGGGGGGTGGGGGGGGTGGCGGTTATACATATGTCTCGTTAATATTTGAACACTTCACTTTGGGAATGAAAAAAATGATAATAATGATAACCTTTGGATGCATATAATCAATTTCAATTCAATCACTCAAAAGTTTATATCTTTTTACACAGATTTCCAATTTTACGTACATGCTAGACATACAAGCTCATATGAAAAATAAAAGTCTGCTACTTCACTGATTAACAACACAGTTTACAGACGATTTTCCCTTTCACCCTAAAAAAAAAATAACTTTCTACGCAGAAAAAATGATTGAGATATAAGTAGCTATATATTTAAAAACTCACAAGTTTGGTTAAGTATTGGCTTCAAAAGTTCAGAATCTGTTTGCAACTACAAACAGTATTATAAAACAAGATTTTGAGAGTTCCTTTGATGGTAAGAGCTCTTCATATTTCAAAGGGTTTCGTTTCCTCATATATCGCTTAGACTTTTGAGATTCCTCTCATTAATTTAGGCGAAAACTTGCTTAAAATGGAAACTCTGATTTCCCACTCGTGCGAGCTTCATGTAATTATTTTTATTCCTCATACCATAAGAGGGCTAAAGAGTAAACTACTTTCCAAGCAGGTGTAGAAACGAAGTACCTGGAGTCTAATAGAAAGAAATATTATTTATGTAAATTTAAAGGAAGTTTTATTTTGGGCATAATTAAAGTGTGGAATAGTTTGCCAAGTGCAGTTGTGGAAACTTCCGATCTAAGAATTTTTAAGCAAGGAGCAAATTATTTCCTTCTTTTTGCTGACGTATCCTGAATTTCACATGAGTCGGTTATATTTTCTTTTCCCTCGTTAGTTTATTTATCACCTTTTCTAATAACTTGTCTCTCTTTTTGGGTTGGCGTCTCTTTGGTTTGTAGTGTGTTGATTCTGTCAAAAAGTGGGTTCAGCAGAAGATTTAACGAAATAAGGAAAGCAAAGTATTCAAGGAATTCATACTTATTTCATAAGTATAGTACGATACTTCAATCTTAACGGCATTTTAAGTAGCATGATTAGGTAATGTAGTACATGACATTGTACCTCAGAATATTGATAAATTATGTCTGAGATACAATAAGTTTCCCTAATAAAGTGTTCATTCCTTCGTAAAACCACACACACAAAACATACACACACACACACATACACATACACACATGCATATATATATATATATATATATATATATATATATATATATATATATATATATATATATATATATATATATATATATATATATATAATCCAATGTAGCACGAAGGAACATGTATTTGAGAATATCCTAAAATCCACGGTAGAATGATAAGTGAAGCTAGGGACTTGAATCAAGTACTTTCGTAGTTTATTCTGCATTTTCAAGTTCACACTGAATATAAAAGGAGTTGACAGGCCTTTATGTATAAAATCAGAAAGAGGAGACAGGGTTACAGTTTGTTAATGTGGGTAGGTGTTCTTTAAGCAAAAGAGACAGGGAAAGTGGGTCAAGGTATAATTCAAGGTGGAGATTAAAATTCCTTGTTGACCTGGCTTCAATAAAAATGGACTCTAACAGATTCCTTTTACAGTGATCTTTGACCCTGCACATTATCGAGGAATTATCTCAGTTATTAGCATGGACTCTCTTAATTAAGCCAGTGATCCACAGTCCCATCATTTGCTAATCAACAAAGAGAATTTAAGAATATTATCTGTCTACCATTTCAATAATTTAATTCCTGCTGTGCCCATTTCAAAAAATATTGATATTAATTTAGTATATATATAAGTATAATAATATTTTGAGAAATAAACTAATTTAGAAAGTCACTAAATTCAAACAATAATGTTTACAGTATTCCTTGTAAAGAATGTAATAAGATTTATATTGGGCAATCATCAAAAGAACTAAAGGTAAGATGCTCTCACCACAAATATGCCTTATCAAGAGGATTAACAAATGATGACACTGTGGATCATTGGCCTAAGACAGGCCATTTTGTTAACTGGGATAATTCCTTGATAATCTGCAGGGACAAGGATCACCTCAAAAGGAATCTGTTGGAGTCCGTTTTTATTGAAGCCACGTTAACAAGGAATTTGCATCTACATCTTTTATTATACCTTCATCCTCTTTCCTTGTCTCTTTTGCTTAAAGAACACGCCTCCTAGATTAGCAAACTGCAACCCCGCCCCTTGTTCTGTTTTTGTACATAAAGGCCTGTCGACTCCTATTATATGTAGGGTGAGCTTAGAAATTAGAATAAACTACAAAAGTACTTTTTTAAAGTCTCCAGTTTCCCTTACCTTTATACCATGGATTTAAGTATATATATATGTTGAGGGGTCAAATGACCCCATTTAACTAAAGGGAAAGAACCGATAGCAAAACCTACCTTGGTTTGTTCCCATCATCTGTCATCCCAGTATCTAGCTGAAAATTAATAATTAAATCTTAGGCGAATTCAAACCCCCAATATACAAAAATATAATCCTTATTTTCCCAAAATAGTTAACATAAAAATGGGATAAAATGAATTAAAGAAAATCCCAAAGAAAATCATTAAACCAGCATTACTCTTTCATGAAATCATCTTGGATGTAATTATCTGCCCTATCCTTACTTGTCAGAGTGAGTCTTTATCAATACATGGCATATAAAAGTCTAGAGAATTCATTTTTAAGTAACAACAATAGAATTCATCTGAAATAAAGAGACAACAATTATCAGACAATGAAATGCTAAAGTTCGTCAATAATATCAAGTGTCGCACCACACTTCCCCTCTCAATGCCTCTGAAATAAATGTCACTGTTCTAAATGTTCTTTACCTTCCCCGATGGATCTTAGCGCCTCCTCGGATCTCCAAAGTCTCTTCTGACCATGACGACAGTTTGTCATCTTAAGGCCCCATTAATTCCCATACTAGAGATTACAACTCATTCATTTGTTCTAACGGATGTATGAACCTACACATGCTACTGAACACACGAATGCATGCACGCTAGTCTATTCTGTGCTTTTCCATTTCCCATGTACACATCCTATTAACGCACTGACGTCACATCATGTGATTCCAAACTAACCAGGTCATTTGCGCACTTGTAATCTCACCAATGCGGCCAGTAATATTATGATGTGTAAGCTTGTCTCGTCTGTTCCAATGTTTGTAAGCTTCTATAAACAATTGACATTTTACTTTTTTTCGTATTCCAATCTTGTTCAAGTTACTCAATATCGACCTGATTTCCACTTATTACATTTGTCCAGTGCCTTTTACATGCGCCCCTGCACCCCTGTCGCATACTAGGCTCGACTATTGGAAATAGTTTATAATGTCTTCTAACTTGTCACATGATTTAGAGCCACTTCTGCTGCTGGGGTCCTCGTACCCTGTCAGTTGCATCCAAATTTAATGGCTCCTGCAACGCACATTGTGATCATCATGATCACTACCATAACGGCAATCACTGGAACTGTGTAGCGTTCTGCAAAGGAAAATTCGTCCTCTCCATTATCCTTTAGTTGTGGAACCATAATCATCTCCAGTGTAGGTGGAACTTTAACTGCCTCGCGATCCCTACGTAAGTGTTTCATGAACACCTTTGTGGATGAATTGTAGATCAGTCGGCTGAGCACCAAGAACCATTCCAAAACGATTCTGCAGTCATTATTTATGGTCTGTGACCCCTGTAGGTGTATCCTATCTCCCTCATTGATAAACTGTAGATTCGCCGTCTTCCAATGAAGGAATCGTTACTGCCACCTCTTTACTGACTTGAAATATCCCGCAACTTCAATGCAAGTGCTTCCTGCACCCGTCTCATTGAAGTATTGTAGACCCCTAATTTGTCCCAGAATTTTCAGCGATCCGTGACCTCATTGCTTGTATGAAGTCCAAACATTTGGCACTGTAGATACTAAGTTGTTTTTGTAGTCGCCACTCAGTGTGAGCTTGGGAATTCTCTAAAGTCATCGTGTGTCATTGTTACATAATTAATAGGTCTTAACTGACCCCCTTAGCAGTCTATGTACTATTAGAAATAGATTCCTACTTTAACACACGACTTTGTCATGAAATAATATGCCCAACCTCATTGTCAATTACTAAAGACTGGAATTCCTCACTAAAATAAATATGGTCTTTATCTACTGACTCCTTTTTAAAACTTAGTGGGAGAACTTTTATCACTCACTGACCACTCACAATTAATCCCTTACTTGACAAGTACACCAACAAAACCCCATAATATTTATACAACTAACCTCCATCAAGTATAATGTTGACTCTTATTTCTATCTTACATATCTCAAGATAAATTCCACCCCCTCTCTACAACAGAAACTCTATGTAAAGATACCATTAAAACTACTTATTCTCGATTGCAAGCTTCTCCTTATAAAAATTAATAATTCAACTCTTTTATCACAGCACCAAATGTAGTTTGTATCACCCACAAATTACCACCGTAACATATCAGTATCATTTCTCGAATGACCGCTTAAAATTCCCCACCATGCAATGTCATCATCGAGAATTCCTGAAAGCTTAACAAACCTCTGAGTAATCAACTCCAAAGAAAGTATCAACAATCAGTCTCATCCGAGACACCACAACATTGTCAGCAATAAACAACCTGTTTATTCAACACAACCTCAATCAGCAACATTGCCCAGTCTAGTTATCTTTGTGGATCCCGAAATCACCATTAGCCTCAAATTAGCCCTAAATCCTCATTAATCCTCACTGAGGATTCCTCAGTTCATCCACATTGATACCACATAACCACATTAGCTGTCCTCAGAAATCCTCATTGATACCGCATAACCTCAAAAAATGGCCTCAAGATATCCTGATTGTTACCACACGCGTACCCAAAAATTCTCCGACCCCATTATATAACCACCAATATAAAATACACCACTATAGGCTAAACCCTAAGCCATTTAAACACTGCCAAATAAACTTCAAAGTAAACCATTTGTGATACCGCCACATGTATATAATACCCAAGAAATCGCCTCATCGGGATATAAACCTCAGAAAACCACAATCCACAAATTATCAACCACATACTATATACCATCATATAACCGCTGGTGAATATAACCTCATAAAATACACCACCTTGCCAGCGAAACCGTAAAATTGCAATGCACTAGTACCACCCCCAGAGCCATAATACCACAAAGAACCACAGTCACCACCCCATTAGCTCATAAAACCACAGATCACCACCAAAAATCATAGACACCAAAATTCACCACCAAAATAACCACCAAAACTCGTCCCCAAAAAATCAACACCACCAGGAATTACAAAATCACCAAAAATCACCACCAGGGATCACCAAATCACCAAAAGTCATCACCAGAAATCATCACCACCAAAACTCATCATCCAAAAACTTCCTTATAGTATTTCTCAACTCCACGGTATTTGCCCACATTTTTCACCCCATTATTCCATTATTACAACACTTACCCCTGGTTTTTACGCCAAATCGCTGCAGTTGTGCATAATAAGAAAATAGTAAAAGAATGAAAGAAAAGAGAGAATGTTACATAAGACTGATTAATCACATTTTGTCATCCATTTGCAAAATCTAGAAAAAAATGCAACCGCGCAGTGTATCTTTCTATAATTTTCCCGTCTTCTTAATCATTGATATATGTGTCAATTTTGTCCGACCTGTCTTTTCATCTAAGACAAATTTGTTTCCTTTCTTTTCTTCAAGAACTCTAAAAGGACCCTCAAACTTTGGACCTAACTTGTAATTTAGATCATTTCTCACATTGATTTTTAGGAATACATTATCTCCAATAGCAATTTTAACATATAATGATTTCTTGATGCTTCTTTCCACCATTTCTCGAGATTACGGCTGAAGCAAGCATGTCTCTCTTTTACTGTGGAAATGAATGCCTTAATTGTATCTTCCCCCTGATGAGGTATAGGTAACAAATCAAATGTGCCTCGAGCTTGACAACCAAACAATTCGTCAAATGGAGACATATTAATGGAATCACTGACCATAGTCTTAATGTTATATCTAACTATATCCATATCTCTAACCCAGTTTCTATCATTTCCCTCTATAGTCTTCCTGAAACCTTTGAGCACTTTCCTGTCTGCTCGTTCACATAACCGATTAGCTTCAGGTCTGTATGGAATAAATGTTACATTCTGCATCCCCATGACTTCTGCTAGACACTCTTAAAGTCCTGTGAACTAAAACTTGATACTATTGCAAAGGCTTCCTAACAACGGTAGCCATTAGTCTTTCATTGCTGCCCATTGTCCTAAATTTCTTACTGTAATAACCTATTGGATGGAATTTTCCATCAAGTTTTTGCATAAGGCAAGCACCTATACCCACCTGACTGGCATCAGTCGCTAATGTGAAAGGTTCGCTGAAATCTGGAAATTTCAGAACTGGTGGATTCATTAATGTGTCCTTAACTTTCTGAAAAGCTACTTGTTGCAGTTCTCCCCAATATAATTGAATATCTTCCTGAAACACTTCTGTTAAAGGAGCTGCTATGTTAGAGAACCCTTTCACGAACCTACGTAAATATCCCGCCACCTCTAGGAATGATTTAATTTGCTTCTTTGTCTTAGGGACAAGAAAATCTGCAATTTGCTTTGACTTTATCGTCATTTACTCTAACTCCCTCCTTATATATGACATGACCTAAATATGTGATTTGCTTAATTTTCAATCCTGCTAACCTAAGTCTCTTGTGTACTTCCTTAAGCACTTCCATGTGATGCTTGATGGAATCTGTTGCAATCAATATATCATCCATGTATACAAAGACATTTTTACCAAATAGCCGTGCAAAACTGTGTTTACTAACCTCGTGAAAGTCATAGGACTACCTGACAAACCAAAATGCATCTGCGTAAATTCAAAATGTCCCTTGGGACTGAAAAAGCCGGACATTCCTTGCTATTTTCACTAAGAGGGATCTGTAGAAAACCCTGCGCTAAATCAATGGGGGAGATGGTTAGCTGAGACGTAACCGATCTGACCAAGTCTAAAGACTATCACCAAATAATTTGAGACTAAATATGTTATACAGTTTTGCAATTTATACCCCACCATCATCATATTAATGCACCGTTGCACAAATTTCAATGCATTTCATTTCACATCATTTATTTTCACAAAGAGTTTCGGAAATAATATAACAAATATTCTATAACATAAGAAATATAAAGAATTGAAATACTTCCTATAAGTAGTCTGCATGGTTGAGAGGGGAAGAGCCAAGTGGCCCATCACACTCAAATATTGGTAATTTAACTAAGTTATGCCATAAATACAAATCTGTAGTACTAGATTAGCATATCCAGTAATGTGTTCTTAGCATAGATTAATTAATAAAATAATATCCTTGCAAAGTTGATGCTTTGATGACTTATACAACCCACAGCTACAAAACCTGGTATGTAACGTCTTTGTGACCAGATTCGAATATTATTGGTAATACAGGTAATTATAGTCCAGTCAATCTAGGGCAAAAATAGGTACAACTTAGCACAAGTTGGTTTTGTGATCCCTGGCCACATCCAAATAGCATATCCAACATCTACCATTATTTAAATAGTCAATCCAGGCGATATAAGACGGAGGACAGAATGAGAGAGAGAGAGAGAGAGAGAGAGAGAGAGAGAGAGAGAGAGAGAGAAAATACAGGTGCTTATAGGATAATTAAAAAGGATATTTTCGTCCGAATAATATTAATATGAATAGTCAGTTCCAACAATATTTAAGGCATTTTTTATTTAGAAAATGTGATAACGATTAAAAACAATACGATGTGATACGATTTCATAATAATTATTTTCCAAAAAATACATGATAACATGTTTCTTAAAGAAGAAAGTCTCAAGTATGTCCGTCTGATTAATAACTAAACAGGAATAAAAGCTCTCTCTCTCTCTCTCTCTCTCTCTCTCTCTCTGTCCATATATATTTCATTCAATATTGCATTTCTTTGCGTGGTTACCGTAATTTCCCTTCTTCTCCATTTCGAACCATTCTAACTATGTACTGGTTGTTTGAACGTGGGCCACTTTCAGGGCAAGAAGGGCATGATCTCACAGAGTCGTGCCTGGCGGGGCGACATCGCTTTTGTAACTGGCTGTACATCAAAACTGGCAAGATATCATTAGGGTTTAATACAATGTTATTTCATTTTTCCACAAGATCAAGAGAATTCTGGATGTGTGAATTAGATACTTTACCGTTCCAAGTAGCGGGGACAACAATTTAGTTATATATTTAGATAATTTATAAACAAGTGATCCTACAGTACTAATAATTGGCCGCATAGAGTTGTTTTCCTTACTATGAGTTGTAACTAGGCCATATAAATACGGTAATGAGGGACACTTAACAGTCAATTTACGCACCAATTCTTTTTTATCTATAAGAATCTGTTTCATACTGATATTGAAGTTTTTTATCACTTGGTATAAAGGATTTTTTTTTAATTTTTTGTAAGTGGTTTCATCTTATAATAAAGTATGCATGCGTGCTATGTAGACAATTTTGTCCACAACTACGAAACTATTGGATTTATCGGCCTTAGTAATATGTAAGCTAGTATCATCTTTCAATTCTTTTAAATTTCTTTTGTAGCGAGCGGGGAAATTATTTTCATGATAGGGATAGGTAGCACTGTATGTCATGCCTTTGATAATGACTAAATGGTTTTGTGGTAGGTCTTATATAATGATGTCGCTATTGATAAAGCTGAAGGTTTGTTGCAAATGAAGAACGACAAACCAAAGCATAATGCACACACTGCATTTTCACTTATTTATTTGCTTGATAAATTCACTAAACAATCACTTCTCGCATTATTGGTCCAGTCACTATTGTCGATAAGGTTGTTTAATTTTCTATCCAGTTTTCTAATTAACCATTTATTTTTTTGCTTTAATGTGTTTCCAATCAGCGGGAATCGAGTAGTTAAAAGTATGTAGGGCTTTTTCCAATTTCCTAAATTTCTTCCTTTCCTCCAATTTCGCGGCAGCAATGTGACGTTTTAACATCATTGAACTAAATTAATTAAAACGATGTTGGTCGTATCTTATGGGGCGTGGTAGCAAAGATTTAGGTAATGCTGTTTCTCTTTGTCCTGATCAGTCTTGACATAAATAAAGGGTCGTTAAGACTGAAAGACCTCTGCAGTTCTCGTCTTTTCATTTCCTCCGTGGCATTACCTTTATTTATACAAAGCATCACGTTTTATATGTTTAGTGATCAAGTTATTCATCATGAGGGCCATGTTGACTTTTACTTTCTTGTTCCCACCACTGAGTTGTTTCGTCGCTTCTTTCTCCAAGTTCTTATTGGCGGTGCACTCTACCAGAATTCACTTGAAATTCCTGAAGAAATGCCTGGTGGAACAAGAGTAATCTCTAATGTGAAATATTAAGGCACTTATCAAAGTAAATAAAAGAAATATAATAGGAAACTTAGCTAAATTTAGTAGGCACCCTGAGAGAGGCTAGTTGTGACGTAAAATATGACACCAGACGTAATAGCAGGTTCCCAGTTGTGTGCATCACAAATATTTAACACTCTTTTAGAATAATTATCAAAGGAAAGGCTAGGCAAGTCACTGTTGAGAATGACGATATTACGGTTCCGAATGGTGATACCACAGTAATGAATAAGAATTTGGTATATATACATATGAGAATATTATAGCAAGGGGGTTTGGTAAATATACATATGTCAATATCACTATTTTCATTTTAGAGTTTTATGCTGACTATTAGAATACATAGCATTTATAACACTATTTCTATTTAGCTTTTGACTACCAGCTATACAAGGCTTTTGGAATTGTTGAAATAAAATCATATTGAGAGGAAAATAAAATCATTTAGAGGTGGTTGGTACGATATTTTGCTCTAATGTACCTGGTAACTTTACATAATAGTAAACACCGCCGACAACAGGGCTAGGGCAGCCGATCGTCATTGGTCAAAGCCAGGGTATACGTGACTGCTGCTTCACCTATGACAAGCCCATCAAATTCTCCTCATGACTTCTAGACTGCTTTCGTGGTGCGTGTTTTTTGCAGTATGCAACGAAGAAAGAATCCTATGTGTCATATACTCATTATTAACGGGTAAATGGTTAATAAGGCGATACACAAACACCAAACGATTTAGACAAGAAGACAAAGGTATCCTTTATAGGGAATATACTAAATGACAAGTATGAAAAAGATATATATACAAACATTTTGTTTATATCAAGGTATTTCTAACTTTTCTGACTAAGAATAAACAATGGCCGAATTTGCTTGACTAATAAACGATCTCACTGATTAGCTGCAACGGCCATTTTTAACACCTTGCCTACTTTACTGACCTCCTTACACACACACACACACACACATTTATATATATATGTATGTATGTATATATATTATAAATTTCATTATGTATTATGTGTATGTATTTATGTATGCACCATATCTGTCTATATATGTGTATGTATACGGCATTTGGATTTATGTATGTTCTATCACTCTCTTTCCTGATGTCGAAGTATGAATAAGAACAATAATGATGATGATTATAATAATAACAAGAATAATGGTAATAACAGTGATGAATATTAATGTAATTATAATAATTATGATTAATAACATCATTATCAATACTTTATGTGGCCATGTGCATAGGAAAAACAAAGTATGTTAAATAATACAGTTTTATTCATTGGCTAAGTACTGGTCTTTATCCACATAGACCCTACGACCGTTTGAAACTGCAGGGTAACAAAGGTTTTCACAGACACTGTGTAAGACGTGGTGCATATTTCAAATCAGCAGAAACGTGGATTGTGCCATGGAACTGTATTGCAAAATTAATATTCTCATTCAATACCCATTCCTTAATTGTGCTCTACTTGGGAGTTTGAATGTGTGAAACAATTTAAGAATTCCATACCTATAGTACTGTTACTACTACTACCAACATCTGAGTCTTCATTCATAAAGTATATGGGCGGGGTCTCTAGTAAAGTACGTCACTACAGTATTAATGGGTGGGAGGGTCTTTAGTAATGACGTCATACTAGACTCCATGTACGAGCCTGCTAGATTTACCTAAGTTTCCTTTTAAATTTCTTTGATTTACTCTGGTAAGTGCCTTAATTATCAGAATTAGACACCACTGCATATTTTTGCCAATTAGGCTGTGGCTTCAACTAGCTATTGCCAAAATACGATCCATATCCGATGCTTTGGTGAGATTTTATCGACGAAAATCAATTAGAAACGGCCCTGAAATGCACACTAAATCTTTACATAAAATCATGAGCGACTTAGTTATCAGACATGGGATCGATCCTAATGTGTGTCAGAAATGCATTTCTGTTCCACATGAGTTTATTTGCAGATTATTTACTGATATATATATATATATATATATATATATATATATATATATATATATATATATATATATATACATATACATATATATATATTATATATATATAACTATAATATATATAATATATATATATATATATATATATATATATATATATATATCTATATATATATATAACGTATATGAGGAGGTGAAGATTAGACTGAGTTCCACATATCACTCTGCGTAGCACGAAGATGTCGTTTTTCGTGTTGGTAATTCTTCCCTCCAGGAAAATCTTGTGTGAGAGAGGGAAAGGGTCCGATTGTAGAGTCCATCTCCCGAATCCGTACATTTTTGGAAGTACTTGCTCCTTGGGGCATTCTTCTAAAAAGTGCTTTTGATTTTTCAGCCGGTGTAGTCTGATCAGTTCTTTTTCAAACTTGCGAAGAACTGACTTGACTTCTTTAATTTAAAATATGTATATGTATACTAGTTTTATGATATTGCCCTGTTTTATAAATGTAAACTGTGTTCAAATAATATATGTTCAGAATTCACAAGATAAGAATAACGTAAGTCTTTAATCAAGATTTTTGTCCCCTAACCTATCAGTTCTGTTTCTTTTAGATGTTAACAAGCAATTAGGGCGTGTTGAAAAAAAGCGATATATATATATATATATATATATATATATATATATATATATATATATATATATATATATATATATATATATCCCAATAGAATTGCGAGATGGAGTTGTTTGCCTAAAATAAGACTGACCAATATAAATTCAGTAAACCAACTTTTGTTTAGAGCATCATACGGATATTTTTTTCGACATTTTCCATACAAATGTTATAGAATAACACCCAAAGCTTCAAGATGGAAATTGCTGTCCTCTTAAGAGACATTTTAAAATTCGACATTGTCATTCCCTGGTTTAATATATGATTACCCAAGGCCTTTGCAGTTTCAAAAAGATATCATTATATAGGGGTAATTATAATATTAACTCTATACTATCACATAACGCAAAAAAACCTATCTAATCCTTTAAAAAAAATAAGATATTTATTTATATATTTTTTGGACCCCCTACAAGAAAAATAGTCACATAAATTGCAATATCTAATGGAAATTTTAATCTATTGGTCTAAAAAAAGTCATTTAATTGAAAATGAACTTAGTTACATCTAAAAAATAAGCAATGCTGAAGTTACCATTCAATCAAAATCTTTGCATTTCGAGCAGTCCTTCTGGTTAAAACTTTCCTATCACTCCTGGGTATCCCTCTCTCCCCTACGGCATGGTATTTTTGCCATAACGGCATAAGAGCTGGCGATTTAGTGGCATATTCACACACACACACACACACACACACCACACACACACATATATATAATATAAAGTATATATATATATTATATATATATATATTATATAGGTATGTATATATATATATATATATATATTATATATATAATATATATAAAGATATATATATATAGATATATATATATATATATGTATATATATATTTATATGATCTAATCACTTTAGCACGTGATTCATTGATCACACATATCCACAGGTGAAAAATAAGAGGCTGGGTGTAGGTCCTGACCGGTTTCGACGTTATTTCCAAGCCACTGATGAAAGACTGATACATAGTATTTAGAAGTCACAAATAAATATATATATATATATATATATATATATATATATATATATATATATATATATATATATATATATAGAAATAAATATACTACAGAGACAGTACTGACGAACATACACACAATTTGAGACTGCAGATCCACCCGCAGGCAGGGGTTAAGGTAGGAGTGGCTTTCAAGAATCATAAATTCTCAAGGGACACTACCGATAAATGTACCCACCGTAGGAGACAACAAGTCCATACCTGACAGGTGTCAGGGAGGCTACTTTGGAAATCTCATTACCACTACGGCCCCAATTACTGTGTTTACAAATATAATAATCCTATTCCCGTGCACCTCTAGTAGTGCCTACCTTAGAAATTGAACAATTTACAAATTTCTTTTGATATATAAGGATCAAGTTTATATACTCCTTGACTGATGTTCATTTTATTGTTGTAACTATCTTTCATAAAGTTAGATGCAATGATATTCCTTTCCATTTCATTATTAGAATACACAATCTTATTTGCCCCTTCCCAGTTAATGGCATGATTATTCTCACTAATAAGCAAAAAAATACCACTGTTTCCCTGTTCATATCTCACACATTCTTTGCGTTGTTCTATTCATTTTTCCAGTGTTTTTACCCGTTTGACCAATGTAAAAGTTGTTACAATACTTACATGGAATTTTATATACACATCCTTTAGTATTATCGGGGGAGTTCTTGGTAAATACATGTTTCATTGTTTTATTGTTTTTAAAAGCGACATTAACACCAAAATTCTTCAGGAGATCGGGGATATCTTTCATATTATTATTATTATTATTATAAGGTAGTACAAGCATACTTTTTGTATTGTAAGATTCTTTTTAGTTCTGATACATGGTCTTTTTTGCCGCTACTAATGCATTGTTTAGTACACTGTCCGGATGTTTCAGTTTCTTGCCTCTATCTCGAATTTCATCTATTTCCTCACCTATAAATCCTGGGCTACATACCGGTAGTGCTCTTAGAAACATAGCTCCAAACACTGACTTTTTAACCTCGTCGGTTTGTCCAGAATAGAAATGTACAGAGGAAGAAATATTAGTAGGTTTTCTGTAAACAATATATTTAAACCCACTACTATTTCTCCGTATGAGGACATCAAAAAAAGGTAGGCCTCCATCTTTTTCCATTTTTATAGTAAATTTAATTGATGATACTAATTGATTTAACCTAGCAAAAAAATTATTTACGTCTTCATTCCCTGGCCATACGCATATTATGTCGTCAACATATCTGAAGAAAACTACATTGCGTGGAATTAGGTTGTTTAATATTTTCTGTTCAAAAAATTTCATATACAAGTTCCTTAGCACTGGGGACAGAGGGTTTCCCATTGCCATACTAAAATTTTGTGAGTAAAATTTTCCATTAAATTCAAATTTAGATTCCTTCACACACATAGTTTAATCCTTTCCATTAACGTGCTTTTAGAAAGTGGGATATCCAGCTGTGTGTTTTCTAATGATCCAGATAATAACTACAGTAGATCATCAATTGGTACCTTTGTGAATAGTGATACTACGTCAAAACTCACAAGCTTCGATTCACTATTCACATGTACACTATTTAGTTTACTTATCAAGTCCACATTATTCTTGATATTGGCATTAGAGAGGTTGCCTACCAATGGATTAAGGATATCCACTAAGTACTTCGCCAGTTTGTAAGATGGGGAACCCACTGAGTGGCAGGAAAGTTTGTTTTGTGGGTTTTTAAAATTGTACCATACATATACGGTAGCGATGGAGAGGTCACACACAACTTCTTTTTAAAGCTTTCATTACTTTTCAACAGAATCACTACTGAATATTATGTAAAATATCAAGAACAATGTGCCACTGGCTTGCAAGCAAAACACTAAATCTAGCGAGTAAATATGATGCATGGAATCACGACCTCTTAATAGTAACACACATACAAGGTGGAGCACTGTAAGCAAGGAGTGCTCCCACTGAGATCTCAGGAATACTATCCCAAGAAAGTTACTGGCACTATTGAAGTCTACACGAATCTGCAAAGCAGATAACGTTATGACACAGGGAATAACAACTGCTTAAATAAAAATATGCAAAATACTAGGTATATCAAATACTAAATGAAATGCTAAAATGACGGAATTACTATAAGCATGACTAACACAAATTTAATAACACTGCTGCTATTCCTTACAGGTACCTGAAAACGTCATTGAAATGCCAGCAGAGAAGTGTATGGAGAATAGAGTACAAAGAGATGCTCATTAAGTTTGAGGGGATACAGCTCGGGGTTGGAGCTGCGTGTGCACAGCACTGCGAAGACAAAGATAGGGTGTGAGGTCAGGTCATAAAGGCCACTATTGTGAGGGTGTGAATTCTAATGGTTTTTAGGGGCTGATCCCTACAAGTGACTCTCGTGAAATTTGACGTGGAATTTCGCAAAATGGTGGCGAGGGGACGAGGTCCCATATGTCTGCTACCTTCCTTGAAATTGTAAGTCGTTATCGGCTTCAGAGTGGTGTCTTAATTGGATTTGGGACGGCATTGGCTGTGACAGGTAATAAATGAAAATTGACGGGACATTGATATGACATTTTCATGCTTTCGTGTACGAGACGTCGTTAAGGCAAGAAGAGAAGAAAAGAGATAAACAATGAGCCAAAATATGTCAACAATCACAACCATATGTTTTGCTTTTACTCTGTTTTCCAAAATCGATGCCTCTATTTCTCCGATGTTTCTTTCAATTTCCCTCATGTTTTGAAATCGAAAAAGTAAAAAACAAGTGTTACAAGGACGTTTTTCACACACACACAGACACAGACACACACACACACACACACACACACACACACACACATATATATATATATATATATATATATATATATATATATATACACACACACACACATATAGATATATATATATATATATATATATATGATATATATATATATATACATATATATACATATATATATATATATATATATATATATATATATATATATATATATATATACACGTGTGTGTGTGTGTGAGTGTGTGTTTTAGTGTGATTATGTGGATGTATGTACACAGGAGAAATGGAGAGAGAGAGAGAGAGAGAGAGAGAGTAATTTTCAAGATATCTCCTTAAAACATAATGATTTCCTCTCGACCTCCAAAGAATGTGACTTTATTGTGTCTTTGGACAAAGAACTTCAATACAGTTGACAACTGAATCTTTTTTCTCTCTGTTACTTTTTCTTTCTCTTTCCTTTTTATGCTTCTTTACAGCAGGAAAAAGTGTCTCACGCGGATATGGATCGAAAGGCATTACGACATGGCACAAAAGATCCCCCCAGGGGAAGGGAAAAAGGAAGTGTCTATCTCTCCATTCTTTCCTTCTCTCTTTTTTTCCCGAGAAATGCGTCAGGAGTCCTCAAGGTAAACATTGACTAACTTTTCTAAGAGTAAATGTCAGCTCTTATTGATACACGTGTTATTATCATTGCTTCATTGTTTTTTTAGTAATCTTTTTGTACTCTACTTGCCGTCAAATATGTTTTTCATCAACATTTTTTTTCACCCTCTAAGACAAAAGCTTTTAAGCGATCAAATTTGACAATGAAGTGTACGTATATTATATGTCAGCGTATGACATAAGATTTATGGTCTCTAGGAGACTGGCTTCGTTCTTATCTTTTCCGCTAAAAATTCATGCCCTAAAGCTAAAATGAAATTGTTCAACGTATAATATAAAGATATCGTGAGTTCTCCCTGACGTTTTGTGTTGCACAGTATAAAACTGTTTGATATAACCAAAATAATTCTATAATCAAAAGCTATGAACTGCATTGCCACAAAATCCCTAAATAAAAAATAAATAAATTGACATTACTATATTTGTTTCTATTAGTAATAAGAAGAAGCGATATGTATCAAGTGACAACGTCAATGATAATTTATAATATGGTTCCTGGGTTTGGAACTTGGAGTCTAGGCCCTCTCTTGTGCTACCGCCATATCTGAATGCGTGGAACAGGCTTCCTGAGGATAACAACAGCTTCAAGCATAATCACACGTATCCCCGATGATTCTTTTGACTACCTAAGGACAAACTGAAGAATATTTTCCAAGTTCATTTCGACAGTAATTATGGAATAAATCATATTTATTTTTATGTGAAACGAATATTTTTCTGGAAAGAAATTCTTTCAGCATAATTACAAGAAAAAAAATGTAAGCAGATGAAAATGTTTTCCTGAAATCAGCTATACTATCTTAACAGTTCAGATTTGCGTAAATGAATGAACATAAACGATAGAAGGAGAATATGCCATCTCCTTTTTGCAAATGATAAATCAATACATATAGTAAACTTAAACGTTGATACAAGGCTACTTTGCTTTTCCCCAAGACTAGCATAATGAAACCGGGAATGTTCATTCTTTCACTGAACTAAAAAGAAAGACAGAGGACTGCTTGTTTTGGACTGAGACAAGAAATACAATCCATCTTTTCTTCAAGATGGAGACAGTCCTTCAGGAAAGCAATTACGAAGACACTCACTCTAACGAAGGACGGCAGGTAGGTAGGTGTAAGGAGGGAAGAGGAAAAAAATTTTCATTTTCTTTTTAAACAAAGAAAATGCTTGAGATACATGTAGTTATAATGATTATCTTAAATGCTGTCTTAAGAGACATTCCCCCTGTCACTCAGGCCGATTTGTAAAGGATAAAAATGCTGAATACCTGAATCTAATGGTCACTTTCACCGAATACTGTGGATTTCATTGACCGCGAGTCATCGTTTTTCTCAAATATCTTTCAAACTAATTGTTTGATACAGTTGGTACTTTAACACAGTGTACAAGACTCCTCCCGCGAATTTTTGGTAATATAGTGCATTGTCAAAATGGTGTTAGTTAAGACGTTTACTTTGGACTTTTAAAGACAAAGTCGTATGAGTCAGCAGGACTCAGTTACAGATTTGAACGTCGCTATTCCCCAGCCCTTCCCTCTCCCTCCCTCCCTCCCTCGCTCCCTCTCTATCATACTATCTATTACTTTGTCTTTATTTAACCCTTGTAGTACACACACACACACGCATATATATGTATATATATTATATATATAAATACATACATACATATATATATATATATATATATATATATATATATATATATATATATATATATCCCTATAGAATACACACACACAACACACACAAACACACACACACACACATATATATATATATACATATATATATATATAATATATATATATATATTATATATATATATATATATACACACGCACACACAAAAACACACACACACATATATATATATATATATATATATATATATATATATATATATATATGATATATATATATATTATACACACACATATATATAAACATATACATATAATATATATATATATATATATATATATATATATAATATATATATTTTAATGTAATTAATATATTTGATAAATTTTTATAGTGAAGTTATGCTTTTGACTTCACACATTTAAAGTAAATATCTGTTTGTTTTTGTCCAGTTTATTTATATATGTCGTTTGAAGGTTGGACTTGGGGTTTTTACCTCCCCCCCTCTAAGGGTAGTTATAGTTTTAATTGGTAATTAACCCTTGTAAATGTTTTTCTTTTCATGGTTGACGATGTTTCGACTGTTTGTGACCCGTTTTGTTTTCATCTCCGCTTCTGATATGGGAACTTGCGGAGTGATGAAGAGTTAGTTAACGGCTCCCTGTAGAGAGGTTACCAGCTCCTATATTTTTCCTGACGGCTTGTGGTAAATTACTCGGATGTTCTGAAGATGTCCTCGACTTTGTGAAGCTATTGGCATCTTGGAGGTGTTCCTTTTCATCCCCCTACGAACAGTACTTTTTGTGGACGTCTCTGCGGTCTGTGTAAAGAAATCGTGTGACGCTCTTCCTTTACAAGAAGCATACTTCGGGGTTGTGATGCCCTTACTTGCTTGACGTACTTTTGGAGGCGAACCTCGCCCGTCATTTGCCCTTGCCCTCAGTTAGCTGAACCTCTGGAGTCGTAAAGAGGCCTCCCAGGGTCGAAGAAGAGGGTAAGATCCCAGACCCTGTGTGTATTTATCATAAATATTCTCTCCTATAGACAACTTGAGTTGGGTGTCTCCTACTTAGTGGCACTACTGGAGTTAACCGTTGAAGACGAGACTTCGCTCTGATATTAAAGAGACGACTTACTATGAATCATTGGATTAGTGGAGTGATAGTTAATTTTTCTTAACTGCAAGATAATTATGTTTCATAGTCCTAATGTACGCTTATTCGAATGTGTGGTTTGATTAGGTTTAAGGCTATTTTTTTCTTACTTTGTCTCTTACTATCATAACGACCAGTGCATCTGTGTTTTCTATCTCCCCCTAGTAACTTTTTCTTTTACTTTAGTATGATAGTTAGCTAGGCGAATGTATTTTTGGATTTTTGTAATTGAGTTTGGTTTTCTCTTTCTTCCCTAAAGTACAGCTTTCAAGGGATTTCTTTGTAATGATAAGACCTTTTTGTTGTAATAAATAATTGAGTTTGTGTTTAGTCTCTGTATCCTTTTCTCTGAGGAAATACTTTGGATTGTTGATGTTCTGGTTATGAGTCCTACTCATTATCTTAGTGGTAAGGACTTTAGAAGTGGATTAAAGAACCTCTGAACTCATTACCATCTCTAAGAGTTCATAACAATATATATATATATATATATATATATATATATATATATATATATATATATTGTGACGTTTATAGATCGTTCGTCTACCCAGATATCAATTAATTAATTTGATTTGGAAAACGGCAGCCAGTTCTTTAGAATATCAGCTGATTTTTAGTAAACGCGGGAAACCCAAAACCCGCCAGCTAGAGATAGGGAGTTCCCCAGTTGGGGGAATATAGTCTTTTGTCAGTTTTAGGGACGTATCTCAAAAGGGAAGGATGTAGGCAGATTGGTACTTCTTAGACCTATATCTTAAGCTCTCTTTCCTGTGACCCCTCTGCTGGCTGTGTCTTGTTTCCAGGATTTGCCTTGCTCGTGGGAGGTTAAGCTGACTTCCAACACCCAAGCAAACAGCCTGGACTCTTCCTCAGTCGGCTGCAAGACGTGATCTCGGACTGATGTCAACTACTTGCCTTCCTGTTAGGCCTATCTAGGGCGTGAGTGGTGCGCCAAGATACCCAGGCCCAAGACAAAGCGGCCACGTTTTTCTACAAAGGTCCACACTGAACACGACATCCAGGTACGTCTTGTGGAACAGCATATTGCCAGTCTCTCCCATCCTATTATCATTTGATCCTCATTCTCCCAATTTAATTTCCAGGCCCAAAAGGAATTCATCCTTTTGTTCCCTCTCACTGCCTCATGGCCGCATGCTTCCCCTTGTGTGATCGTCCCTGACCAAGGAAGTCATTGCATACCTCAGTGAAACATTAAAAGTTCTTTCTCCCCAGTGTTAGAGAATTAATTAATCAAAACAAGAAGTCATTTTTTCCTTTTATCTTGTTTAATCTGGGATTCTTTTCCAGATTCCATGAGTCACGTGCCCTGTCTCTGCCCGCAAGTGTGCATTACCCGAGTGTATGAAACCAGCTTGAATTCATCCAAGTACATTTTAGCTATTTGTGAGAGATATATAAGTCCCACCGTGGTGGATGCTGCATTTACCTTTTCTCCAGGCCAGCAGGGGCCTTTTTTCGTAAATAAATAGCTGTAAAGTAACGAGCTGAGTTTTCTGGCGACCTTTCCCTCTAAAGAAATTATCAATTAATAATCAGTTTTACGGTAAGTTCAATTAATTTCAACTTGTCTTCCTTCAATTATTTCCGTTTACGTATCTAGCCTCTCTCAAGGCCACTAAATACGTAAAATATATATATATATATATATATATATATAATATATATATATATATATATATATATATATATATATATATATGCAGTCTGCATCAACAACTGCTGTAAGAAATATACGTGAAATTCTTTTTGGAACCTATCTCAAAAATAGGTATGTATATAAATATAGTGCGTCACTTTACCTTAATGCTAAGTAATATAATTCAAGATGCATAAAGCTCAACTCGTTCATTAACCTCAGTATGGTACAATAATTGCATCCTCAAGATTAGCGTTAGATTAGCAGAAACGAAATTGTAGTGCAATATGAATACAGAATGATAATATGATAGTGATAGTAGTTTCACCCAAATTATACCTATTTTCTATGTTTTTTCTTTACAGCAATTCACTTGCTGATGTAATAAGGAAGTAGACAAAGCTCCTCCTACGTGGGGATTTGAGGCAAGTGAGCAGACCTCGTCTCTCATGACTTTGGTAAACAGTGACGGTCATACGCTTTTTAGCCTACTGCCATCCATACAGTTTAAGAAAATACACTAACAATAATTAAATGAACACCGAATTTACAAAAGCCAACAAATTTAGAGCATCCAGTATTACCTTACATAATATGATAAGCAGAAATGTGGGAGGCTGGAACGGGAAGGCCAGGAAGGTGGGTTGAGTGAAGGCTAGAGAGGGGAAGGGGGAAAGAGGGAAGTAGAGAGGAAAGGGGTGAGGTAAAAGACGTTCGAAAACGTAAGTCGTCGATGCTTGGCAACACCTTGTAAGTCAAGCATAAACACCTCAACGAACACCATTTGACAATGTACTATGTTAGGTTGCTTCTGCAGTGTGTCGTTTTCTAGCATTAGGTTTAATGCTACTCAGTCTGATGGAGCTTTACTTAGACTATAACTAAAATTGGAGACTACCTAGTGCCGTTGTGGAACCTTCAGCCCTGAAAAAGTTTTTGCCGGCGCTTTCTATTCGTTCATAAGTATTCATTCATCACCTTCTGTCGTTGCCTCTCTCTTCAGTCTGATTTTCCTTTGGACTTGTCTTGGGTTTACAATCTGCCGATTATCCATAACGATTTTCGGGCCGGAGATTTAAAGGAAGAAATAACTCTCTCTCTCTCTCTCTCTCTCTCTCTCTCTCTCTCTCTCTCTCTTACTTTCACGGATGTCGGGTGTCAGAATGCACAGGAATTGACATCTTTCTATTTGGCAGACATTGCATAAGTTAATCAAACAAGGCCTCTGACTTTATTTTACATTTAAATTAATTCCATACATCTTTTCATCTGAAAGTGTCAACACATGGTGACATATTTCTAGTGAAAGCTCTGTAAAAAAAAAAAAAAAAAAAAAAAAAAAAAACACCAGATTGCAAAGGCGTTTATTCTGGTTGAAGCTAGCCATTTTTACAATGAGCACGTGAGGCAAACGAAATAAAAAAGAAATTCTGCTTAAAACTGATTTAAAGTCATGAAAAACGCCTCGTCATAGTTATTTGTCAGGGTACTCTGCAGTACTTAATAAAGTTATCACCTTCACCAAAAGACAGAGGACCAGACTAAGGAAAACCTCACTGAAACCGTTTTCTGTTGCAGTGTTAATCTTGCTCTGACCTGTCGTGCGAGGGTTTGAATTCCACCACATGAGGTCAGACTTCTTTCTGTGTTCCCCATTTGGAATCAAGGCTTGTGACGATTAACCGTATCTAAGAGGTATTCGGAAATCGAGAAGGCACGAGGTTATCTTGGATGTTAAAAATACACAAAGCGATAAAAGTAACAGAAATTCGTACGCAAACCTCAGCTCTAGGAAGTAGAAAGCGGGTGCTCTGTGCATTGTGAATTAAGTATCTAATCTTTATTAATAACTTATCTATTAATTAAAAATTACCTTTCACTTTTCATACTCTGAAAATTATGGGTAAATTCCGGCATATTTACTTCTAGATGGAAGAATTTGAGGTAGTAGTATGTATGACTTCGCTGAATATGTTGCGACAGCAGTAATAAAGAATTCCGCTGGAAAATTATGCGATAACTATAAATACTCTTAGTTTTTAAGAAGGAATTTGGATTACAGAGGCATACGGCAATGAAACACGAAAACTTCGACGATAACAAAATTGCATTGCAGTTATGCTGAGCTTCCTTTTATCGCCTGAATGGAAACGCTGCGAGGAAATAGATGCGAAAAACCTAACATGTAAAAAATGCTCCGAAGTTTTGTGTGTGTAATCGAGCTTTCTGTACAGTATATAATGAAGGCCACCGAAAATAGATCAGTATAATGTTGTAAGAGCCGTCTAAGTACGGACTGGTGGTGATCTGTCCTATATCGTTCCCAGACGCACGATTATGGCTAAATTAAACCTTGAATAAAATAAAGACTACTGACCCTAGAGGGCTGCAATTTGGTATGTTTGGTGGCTGAAGGGTGGATGATCAACATACCAGTTTGCAGCCCTCTAGCCTTAGTAGTTTTTAAGATCTGAGATCGGACAGAGAAAGTGCAGACGGACATACAAATAGACATCTCAATAGTTTTCTTTTACAGAAAAGTAAAATGGAAAATACAAGGACAGAGTTATGAAATAAAATGACAAGAGCATTGACACTGGAGCAAGAGATATACAGACTCCTTACCTTTTTATTTCTGGCGTTCCTGCGGATTAACAAATAACCAAAATAAGAAAATGCTGGATATTACTGATACTAAGCGATAAACATGTAGGAATAAGATTTTGTTCCTTGAATTACGTGATCTTCCCTTGACTGGGTTTGAAGGATATTCAAACCCAAAATTAAACAGAGAAATGTTCAAGTTTATAATCACATTAAAAAAACAGGAGACATAGATAATAAGAAAATATGCGGGATATCTTACCCAAGGAAGAGTTTTCGTGAATTTAGTCAACCTTCATGAAGGGAACATCTCAAACACTTTACTGTTCTATCACATCTCCAAAAATTACTCATATACCCCAGAACACCATAGACAACCGCCCCCCCCCCCACCCCCCCCCCCCCCTCAAAAAAAAGGCCATAGATCATCTGAGAAGAAAAAGTTTTCATTACGCAATATATACAAATTGGTCTAAACCACAACATGGAGTAGGATATGCAGCTATACCCCAGAACAAGATATATCAAATCTCTTTATCCAATAATGTTGTGTGCAATCGGAGTAGCCATCGAAATCATAAGGTAAGTATCATTCAATAATTTTGTGATTTTTAGCGACTCAACAAGCGCAGTAGAAACTATTCAGAGTTCCTACCCCCCAAAAATAGTATTGCACTGCAGATTAAATTTAAACTCCACAAATTGTATAATAACGGGGAAAGATATTGATATACGTTGGATCCCCCCCTTGCCCGTGTAGGGGTTAAAAGAAATGAAGAGGCTGACAAGGCAGTTAGAGAAGTAGTTCACATGACGAGAGCAAATGTAAAAATCCCAACTTGTGTTGTGTGACTGTCCAAAACATAGCCAATCGCGAATTATCAACCTTAAAAGTAAATCGATGGGGAAATTTTGTCAGAATCTTCTACATTTTCAGTCATTCCAATTTTAACATTTATGAGGATTTAATACACAAAATATATATATAGAAATAAGTAAATAATGAAAATACGAAAGCCCATAGGGCGTTCAACGAAAAAAATTTAAAAAATGTTATTTCATGTGTTATGAAATATAATATTTTAAATTGCGTTTCATTTTATTTATTTTGTATGTATGGAAACGAGAAAATGTATTTAATGTATACATGTGTTCCAGTGTGAAAGCATATAACTTATACAGTTTTTTCTTTTAAATTTCATTTTCATTCATTCATCGTCATGCGAATGCCCTATTTGGTCCCAGTTCTAGTCCATAGACCTGGTATTTCATCCTAATCCTTCGGGCCAGCCCTATGAGAACTGATAATCAGCTCAGTGGTCTGGTTAAACTATTTTAATAATATAATAATAATAATAATAATAATAATAATAAGATCTGAGGGCTGACAGAAAAAATGCAGACGATCAGAAAAATCCATCTCAATAGTTTTCTTTTCCTGAAAACTAAAATGGAATTTGACGAAGCGTATCTGGACCAAGAAAAGGAAACTAGACACGTGGTTAAATACTAGAACATAAATCGATTATAAGCAGCTGACAAGTACGATACAAATAGGCTTGACACTGCCCCCCTGCAAGCTTTCGTTATGATGAGCTGTAGTAAGTATTACTCAATAAGCAATCACAGGACGAAAAAATAAGATTTTTCTTTTGTCGAGTCACATCTCAAATGACGAGAACATACGAATCTAATTTAAAATACAGTACCGCAACTAATGATCAAACTTTCCCGGGAGTAATTAGGCTTCGCATTAAGTTTGCACCTTAATTCATTTCGGGCAGTTAAACAGCTTAATTACTGGAAGTTTAAATGATATTTCTGGACGAACGTGTGAGGCATTCGAATTGCTATGTTCAACTATTTCAGTGTTTGACTTCCCTACAGTTTTACCTCATTTCTGTGAGTGTTATAGTTAAATTAGAATAGAATAATTCATATCAAATGTTCCATTGATTCATCATGAGTTTTATCTACCACGATAGAACCTAATCCTCGGTCCAGGGTTTTCAGTTTTAAAAGCAAACTGTTGGTTAGATGGTATGATAAAAGAAGTTATTGCAAACTGGTCTCCAGTATATAGTTTCGTAAGAAGTCCAATATTGCTAATAACAATCAGAATAGAACGTTCTAAATATTCGTCAGCTACATTCGTGAAATTAGTGAAGCTGTGGCTGCTGGATTCGATGAAGCTGCTGCGACTGCACCGAGCTAAGAGGATGAAGCCAGCCGTAAAAAAAAAAAAAAAAAAAAAAAAAAAATTCTTGAATATGAGTTGACCCTCTCAACAGAACTCACATAAAACCTACGTCAGTTGTACATGAAGTTCTTTGTGTGTGTTCTGTGTGAGTGTGTGTTTATGTGTTGTACATCCGTTGTACATCAAGTTCTTTGCCTATAACGGTCATTCCGGAGATGCCTGGGTATTGTTTCATTACACCAATTAACTCTTTCTGTTATTGCCTGGAATTGCTGAGACTCTAAAGCACTTCGCGTGACGAAATCTTCTATTTGGACAATAACATTTAAAAAAACATACATGAGAGAGAGAGAGAGAGAGAGAGAGAGAGAGAGAGAGAGAGAGAGAGAGAGAGAGAGAGAGAGAGATTTAAAAGGAATATAAGACAGATGTATATACATACACACACAAACACACACATCTATATATATACATATATATATATATATATATATATATATATATATATATATATATATAATATATATATATATATGTGTGTGTGTGTGTGTGTGTGTGTGTGTGTGTGTGTGTCTGCACCGAGATACTGGTGTTCTTGGTTAAGCTCATAAGGGAAGGAAATTATGCGAGGCTACACCAGCCTTCTTTTAAGGCCTACAAAACCTCAGGTATCGCATTCCTTATCCATTTAGTGGAAACATGAAACCATAAAAGGTAGGATGGCCTGCGGGGTTTTCTAGGATTCAAGCGAGATTTATTCATTGAAAAACGTTTTTGGAGAAATTGCTCTTTTCCGCTACTCCACCTATGACCAGTTTCAGCAAGATATTTCTGAAACGCTTTTGTTCCCTTTGGGGCATCCACTTTTGCACAATATTCCTCGTCAGATATTCTTCCTCAAAGGCAGTTCTCTCATGTTTCTAGTTCTGTCGTGACATCAGCCTCATTTCATTTCACTCCAAGATTTTCCTTCGATTTTATAAAACTGCGGCCTGGAGGAGTGTCCGGGCATCCTCGTTGATCGTACCATTCCCATTCTTATTCCACTGTCTGATTATTTACCATTTACTCTTCCTTCTGCCTTTCCCTCTTCCTTTCTCCGGCTAAGTATCTTTTCCCTTTGTCCTTTACGTCGTCTCGCGCCTTTATTTTTCTGACCCCTCCATTGTCTAGGTTTAATCCCTTCTCTCTTTGTTCACTCTGGGTACTTTTTCGCCGTTCTCCGGACATTCCTTTATTTCATCCCAATGACTTCTTTGTTTTCCATTTCCCATTCGTTTTTTCTAACATCGTTCCTCCTTTTTGCCCTCTGTTTCATCTAACGATCCATTTCCATGTTTTAATCCTCTTTCAGTTATGACTTGAATTTAGACCGTATCTTTTTAGTTATCTATCCGTTCGTTTTCACACTAATTCAATTTATTTCACACATCTCTTAGTTCTTAAAGTATAGCAATTTTTCATCTGTTCTTTCATATAATTTTCGCTCTTTTTTTCTCTTTCGTATATTATTCCTGGCACTTCTTTTAACTACCATCGTCTCTCTTAATTTCACTTCAATCCCAATTTCCCTCTGTCCTCTCCTTTTTTAAACTATGTCCATCTTCATGTACCTCTTTATTTATGGTTTTTATTTTTTATATCTTTCGTGTTCTTTCTCTTTGTTGGTTCTCTCTACCTTTTTTCAATTGCGTCTATTCCCTTCTTTATCATGGACTATCCTCCTCATCACATAACCTGAATACTAACAAGACATTAGTCTAGTGTCAGGTAGGTGAGGTTTGACAGCTAATCGTTTCCCGTAGGTAATGAGCGTATTCCGTGGAGGAAATGAATGCTTAAGGTGAAGAGGAAACTCAAGCGCTGGGCTTCAGCTTCCTTGCGGCGTGGCACCAATTGTGGAATTTAAAGAATCTTCACTACTTTTTTCGTATTATTCTTTTCCACTCAGCGTGATTCATTAGTGGTCAAAAAAAGAAAGTCGAGAAACTTTTTTCGGTAAATGGTGTTTTACAAAGATATTACCCATTTATGTTGTACTGATTTGTTATTCATGACAAACATTTTACAAGCTCACACTCACAGTAGACACACAGGCACTCATATTGTATCTATATTTATTTATATTTTCCAATGTAGCACGAAAGACTATGGTGATGTTCCGGATGCCCCTCAAGTCCAAGTTCAGCCCCAATAGGAAGTGAAGTGAGAAGGAGTAAAAAATAAATGTAAAAAAATGAGAGATATTAAGTGTTTAATCCATAGTTTTTGAGATCACTGAAATGAATGGTGATATTCCGGATTCCCTTCAAGTCCAAGTTCAGCCCTGACAGGAAGGGTGGGTGAGAAGGGGTGAAATACGAAATATCAGAAATGCTGGGCAGTGTAACTGAAGCAACTATCTTGACAGAAAAAGAAAGAGAGAGAGAGAGAGAGAGAGAGAGAGAGAGAGAGAGAGAGAGAGAGAGAGAGAGTTACAAGGATTAGGATATCTCAAAGACTTGTTAGTCCATCCGAGGGGACTGGGAAGGGGTGAAATATAAAATGTTAAAAATGCTGGGCAATGTAACTGAAGCAACTATCTTAACAGAGAGAGAGAGAGAGAGAGAAGATGTCTCAAAGACTTGTTAGTCCATCTGAGGAGACATCGTGTGCTCACTTATCTCTAGGAGCAGGTTTTACTGTGCATTCACTGTGTCTTAATGACTTTGTCTAGTTTTCTTTTAAACTTTTCCACACTGTTGCTGTTTACAACTTCTAGTGGCAGTTTATTCAATGTGTCACATATCTTGTATGTGAAGAAGTTCCTGCCATATGTGTTGTATCTCTTCAGTTCTAGTTTCCATCTATTATTTCTTGCCTGGTTTTCATTCAACGTAAATAGGTTACTGTCTACTTTTGTTATGCCTTTCGGTATTTTGAATATTTCTACTAGTTGAACTCGCAATTGTCGTGTTTCTAATCCATACATGTTCAGGCTCTCTAGTCGCCTTTGGTAACCTATTTGCCTGATGGATGAAATTAACTTTGTGGCTCTTGCTTGTACCCCGCCTAATCTATTTATTCGTTTTTAGTGTTGGTAACCAAAACTGTACTGCATATTCAAGATGAGATCTAACTATTGCTGTGTAGAGCTGCAGCACCATTTCCTTGTTTCTGTATCTGAACTACCTCTTTATGTATCCCACTAGTTTCTGTCCCTTCTTTTCAGCTTTTATGCACTATTTTGTGGATTTTAAGTCCTTGGTAACACTGACTCCAAGGCCCTCTTCTTGTTCTACAATACTTATGTCATTCCCAAGCAGCATGATAGTTGTTCCTATTTGTAGCACTACACTAGTCAAAGTTAAAAGGCATTTGCCATCTTTTTGACCACTATCCTATTTTCTTTAAATACTCTCTTAAACTTTCCATTGTATCTGGGTCTGCTGCTGACTAGGTGTCTGCTGACACATAGTTTGGTGTCATCTGCAAATTTGGCTATCCTGCTAGTTAAGCCTACATCAATGTCATTAATGTAAATAAAAAACAAGAGACGGCCAAGGACAGTTCCCAAGGAGTTCCCCAGGGTACTCCACTTGTTACATCTGGCCATTCTGATTCTTCACCATTTATTACGATTCTCTGTTTTATATAAGTTAGCCAGTCTTCAATCCAGTCTCCTATTTTTCCTACAGTTCCTAAAGCTCTAACTTTTGTCAATAGTTTCTTGTGTGGAACTTTGTCAAAGGCCTTTTGGAAATCTGAATCTCTTTGCATCGTATTTCTTGGACCGGTCCCATTTAAAAATGTACTATCCAGCATGGGACATTTGGACATATGTTTCTAAATTTGGGAACAAATCAGTTCCTCATCTGATGTAGGTTCAATCTTTTTATCAAAACTATCTACAATGGCATCTGGAACATTGTGTAGAAGCTGCAAGAAATCAATTAATTCATGTAAATTGTCGAGTGAGATATTATTCCCATTTACCCATGTGGACTTTCTGTATCCATTCTCCCGCTGAGTTGAAAAGTTTTGAGCTATGCTCAATAAGGCTTGTTGTCCCTTTTCTAATCTTGCACAATCCTCTTAAATCCCTCACCATATCTCTGTGTTCCTTTGTTCCATATGCCGCCCTCAGAAATGCTTGTAACTCGGTCCATGACCGACATTTTGTGTACTGAAAACTATGGCATCTAAATGACAAATCCCCTTCATTGAAATCTGACAAGGTTTTTGCCTCTGTGAACACCTCTGTATCATTTTTAATTTCCTTGGCGTTTAAGTAGTTATTCACTCCCTCAATAAAAATTTGCACTGGTTGGGACAGAACGCCATCAACAATGCCTCGAAAAGAGCTAACTCCTGCGTTTATGTTAGTTATCTTATGCACCAAAGTTTGACTGTTAACTGCTGCGGCCATTTTGCTTTCTTTATAGGAACTCTTATGATTCAGGATTTGCCACGACACCTCAATAACATCTATAGATTTATCCCCACACAAACCACCAACATAAAAGTAATAATGTATCATTCACCAATAAAAGAAAATAGCATGCACCAATTCCCAATAAACCGCCAATGCTTCGTGTTACTGCCTCGCAGATTCAAGGTCAATCAGCTGATCGCACCTGTTACAAGGTCACGGTCTGGTCTACAGAAAACGGCAAGAGCGAGAGAGAGAAAACGTACCCCAAACCTTAACTGGCTGGTAATGCCATTCTTAGCACAATCCTCAGCCTCCTCTCTCTCTCTTCATGTTCGTTTACAGAAATGAAACATGTCGTGCTACCCTTTCTAATGCACTGCAATTACAATAAACCCCTAATGTTTGTTGAATCCCGCAGGGACATCAAAATGAAATATGCTTGTGAGCAAATTGCTAACACCAACGAAAACGAAATGCCGGTAAAGCAAAGGTAAACTTTAACACTTACTCCCTCATAGGATTTGGAATGCCTTAGTGCGTTATATTTAGTTACACTTGCAACCGCGAGTAATTAATTCCTGTTATCATATATCATTCCCCCACAAGAAACACATCTTGTACTCAAGCAGTAGCTAACATCACTGGCAAGCCTCGCTGACACCTGAATTTCACTGACTACAACTTAAAAACCTCTTTTGTCTGCAATAGAGAGTCAGTTGCAAAATATACATAATTATAATAACTTTCTCCTAACATATGCCTAATCTATCTAATCCTAGCCTCTCCGGAAACATAATCTATAGGTTTGAATGCTTTTTAATGCTGCCACCACCTATTACGTGTGTCAAAATGATGCTCTTTTAGATAATTGGAGAGAACTCCTAGCCGGGAAACGTAACCTACCTTCCACAGTCCCTTTGTAGGACATCTCTGAAGCTAGCTGAAAAATCATTTGTTAAACTCTAGGCAAATTTAAACTCCTGCTATTATAAAATATAATTTTCATTTCCCAAAATAGCTAACATAAAAATGGAATAAAATGAGTTAATGAACATCCCCCCAAAATTTTTAAACTGCCTTTACTCTTCCCAAAATCATATTTAAGTAAGTACCCCCTCTTATATTTTTCTGTCCGAGTATTCATAATCTTTTTTTCAATAAAAAGTCAACACAAGTCTAGAGAACCCATTTTTCTAAATGGTGACTTCGAATCCATCTCAAAATGAGAATATAATTATCAAACAATGAAGTTAAACTTCGTCAATAAATGAGTGTCGCATTGCACTTCCCTTTCTCTAGACTGAAATCAATATCACTACATAAAAGGTATTAACTTTTTCAAAGTCTTTCACTTTACCTTTTCAACGGTTCTCCAAACGCCTTCCTCTGTGGTGTGTTTCTCACACAATCAATATCAGGTAATGCCCCATAATCCTCATTCAAGAGATTACATCTCATTCACTTGCTCCAACCCGTCGTACGTATGTATGCACACCAACAGACGCACGGACACACACATGCTACCGAACACACAAACGCACACACTCTAGACCATTCCCATGTGCATGATCAACGAATGCATGCTCTCAGTGACCTGGAGTAACCTGAAGTAACCTTCCCTTGTAGTTTACCTCATATCTCGGGAATGTGTTCACGATCTCGTTCCTGCACACCGCATGTTTTTCGATTTGTCTCATGTCAGGAGGAATCCACTGTTTTGCGTCTGTCTGTAACTGGCAAAAGCTAAGGTTATCAACTCCATTTACTTTAATATATATGTCTATTTTCACATCTAACCAGTGCCTTAAGATATCTATTGCTCTACTACTGTCGTAAATATCAAGCATGTTATGAAAAAACTCCAATAGGTTTGATAGGCAGGATCTGTTTTTTCTGAAACCATGTTGGCTGTTAACAGCAAGTTGTTTCTATCCATGTTATCTACAACTTAATCTGCAATTATGGACTCAAAAATCTTACAAACGTCCGACGTTAGACAGATTGGTCTATAGTTTCCTGGCTCTTCTCTTGGACCTTTTTTGTAAACTGGGAGCACATTACCTAGTTTCCATCCTTTTGGTGCCTTTCTTTGTTCTGCACTTTTTCTGTTGAGTTCATATAGGTGAAAAACCATCTCCTCTTGGATGAATCCCATCCGGGCCAGGAGATTTGAACTTGTTGAGTTTGTCTATTTTGTTTTCGATATCCTCTTCTGTAAATATTATTTTGTCCAACGGTTCTGCCCCTCCATATTTAATAGCAGGTTCCAGTATTGAGGTAGTGTCTTCAATTGTGAAAACACTAATAAAAAACTTATTCGGTAATTCTGCTTTTTCCAAGTCTGAGTTCACCTGGTTTCCCCTTTTGTCCCTTAGGGGACCTATGCTATTTTTTATTGGCTTCCTACTATTAACATTCACAAAGAATTCTTTTGGGGTTTCCTTACAAACTGATGCAACTCTCTTATCCTCATTTATCTTTGCATTTCTTACTAATTTGTCCACCATTCTACAGAGTTCTTTATGCCTGCTTGCTTCTTCTGGTGTTGGGTGTGGGTTCATTGATTTGTGCTCTCTCTTTCTTTTATTTTATTTCTAATTTCTCTGTTGAAACACTTAGGATGAGGGTTGCTATTTGTTAGCATTTGCTGTAATGGTATACATCTAGAGCATTTTTCTGCGTATTCCTCTAGATAGGCTACCCAATACTTATCTATGCCTGTTTTCTTGTAGTACTCTAGATTTTTAACGTACTCTTTTAGCTTTTTAAGTCCTGTCAATAGTAGTCTAATCTCATTTGTATTTTCTCTTTTTTATGTTAAACATTAATTTGAAACATAATAATTTTATGGTTGGTTTTGCCTAGATTTGCACCTACGGAAAGGTCAGATACTACTATGAAATTCAGGGCCTCTGTAACACGGTTTTTTGGATTTTGCTCCTTATCAAAGCATCGGATGTAGCTGAAAGTTGACATATGTATATTTTACAACTACACGCAAATTTTGTTAGCATTATCAATAACCTAAACCTGATAGTTTTAATTTTTATAGAGTAAAAATGATCTAGCCGACGCCATGGCCAATGATTGCGAGCCAAGAGTCGAAAAACATTCATTACGTAGGCAAGGTAAACATCGTTTTACGAAATGTTGCCCCGCCCATCCACCAGACAGAAACCCATTCACCTTATTCCATCGGCTCTGAAACCCATAGCAGTCAAGAATGGATTTGGAATTGTCCCCGTGGTTGCAAAACTGCATTTGTCTTACGACTTGCAACTTTATACAGTCAAGAGAAAGCCCGTGGCCATACTTACTATAGCCTGAATAGGTAATTATTCAGTTTCTAGTTTAAATCCAATGTTTATGGTCTGATTTGTATTTAGTGTAACGTGATTATAATACTTGTAATGTCATTCAGGATTTTGAACATTTCCATTAACTATTCACTATGCCACCAAGAGAGATAGAAAGAGAGAGATTGTATGTAAACATTCATTATATAACTATTTTTGTTAAAATAAGATTTTTATCCAAAGTAAATACAAGCTTATATGTGCTAAAATCTCCAGCAGACCAACCCCAATATAATAAAAATTGCTTGACATTGGATACAGCAGTTATCAAATCAAGCTTGTTTACTGTCTTTGAAAATTACCAACTATTCCCTACATCTTGTCAATCTGTTTGTGACCTATAAAGTAGACTATAATTTCTTAGGGCACTTATTTTGGGAGTTAGACTAATAATCGAAGGGCTTTTGTATTTATTAACATATTTTGTTGGTTTGTTCATTATGACAATTATCATTGAAGAGGATTCAAAGTTCATAAAGGTGTACTGCTTTGCTTGTATTTCAATTTTTATGTCATTGTTGCCAGAGATATAGCCTTCGTTTCGTGTAGCCAATCATCCATCGAGAAATAGGGAAGAAATGCTGTCATAAGTTATGTAACGAGTGCGTTCGAAACTTTTTCTCTGAGTAAGTTGGCCCGTCTTCAAAAAAGTCACTTTTACATTATAAGTACCAAATTTATTCAACCTATGTAATGCAGAATACAGTCAAAATTTATGTGTAGATATAATGTGTATTCTGAATAAGCGTTATATCTATGAAATGCATAGATGAAAAGTTATAGCCAAAAAACCGTGTTACAGAAGCCCTGAATCTCATAGTAGGTTATCTTCTGTTGATAAGACAATGTCTAGTATGTTGTTTCCTCTAGTAGGTTTGTCAACCCATCGGTGAAGGAATTCATTTTTTACAAAATCTGAGTCTCTTTCCTTCCACGTTTGATGTAGAGGTCATCGTGTCCCAGTGTATTGCTACATTGAAATCTCCCATTATTATGCAGATTGTTGTTTATTTTTTGCCCTAGTAGTGCATACAGTTCCTCATCGGACATTTGTGTTTGGTGGGGAGGTCTGTACACTGGTATTAGAGTTATCTTCTTCCCTAGACTGTTTATGTTGATGCCAGTCACTTCTTGCATGGTTGTAATTTTACACTCTATTGGGCTGAGGTGGTCCCTGACATATAACATAATGCCTCCACCTTTTTCATTGAGTCTATTTTTTTTGAAGAATTTATATCCAGCTGTTTGGTACTCTCCTACGAAGTCTCTTGTTGCCTCTTGTATCCATGTTTCTGTGATACCTATTATGTCTAATTCTTCACTTTCTACCAATGCTTTGAAGAGATCTACTTTGTTCCAAATAGATCGTGCATTAAACTGAACCGCTCTGAGGGACTTTTCTATCTTCTCTTTTGTCCTCGGTAGGTTTAGTAGTTTCCCTTACGGTCACTGTTTCCTGCAGTGCTATTACTAACCAGATCCTGGGAGCTTTCTGACTTCTTCCCTTGAATGTTTAGTTCACTGAGGCATTTCATGAGGTTTTCGTTGAGAGGTTTCCTATCAGTTTTCCTCCTTCCAAATTCAAGTGAGAGAGAGAGAGGCTGACGAAGTGTGAGAGAGAGTGGAGGTGGTGTTATGGAAGAGAGAGAGAGAGAGAGAGAGAGAGAGAGAGAGAGAGAGAGAGAGAGAGTTTATTGCTTGTCATTCAGAGTTTTCCCTGGCAGCGCCACGTTAGTCAGTTAGTATATTAGCGTTGTTCATAACAAGCGGATTTAGTAACTTGAATGCCATGAATAAAAATTAAGCAAATTATTACAATATGTATATATATATATATGTATATATACATACATACATACATATATATATATATATATATATATATATATATATATATATATATATATATATATATATATATATAGATATATATATATATATATATATATATATATATATAATATATATATATATAGATAGATAGATAGATAGATAGATAGGTAGATAGATAGGTAGATAGACAGATACATAATAATAATTTGCTTAATTTTTATTCGGGGCATTCAAAGTAGATTTTTCGTTTTCGTTATTTACAATTTAATTGCCTTTTTATGCAACAAGAAAAGCTGGTTAAGATTCTTCTCACTCCCAGCGAAGGTTATTATCTAAGTGATATCTCGCCCATGACAGGTTTTTTTTTTTTCTTTCTGTGTATTTACTCGGCTGGATGGTTGTTTGGTGGTTTCCTGTCCATTATCTCACGTTTGGTAGGGACCTTTGGTGAAGGACAAGGTCATAGGGTATTCAGCTCCTTAGCTTGGTGTTTTTGCGGACTTTATTCACTCAGGATATTACATGCGAGATTTCCTCCAGTTTAAGAGCCGTTGTTGTATCTGGGACTCCTTTCTTCTTTGTTACAGAGGACGCTGCTGGCTTTCCTGTGCCTGGAGACATTGATGCAGCTCCGATTCTTGGCCTTACTGAGGGGCATCTCCTATGCTTCAGTCAGGCGCCTTTCCTGTGCATTCTTGGGGCGGGGGGGGGGGGGGGGGCGGGGGCACTGCCTGTCCTCTGTATCTACTGCACGCCTTGATCTCTCTTTTGACGTTGCTAACACGTTTCATTCTGCTATATCCTGTGGATGCAAACTCCTTGTAACTCCAGGACCATTTTGGACAGCCATGTGTGTGCTGCTACCATTTCAGTAAATCTAATTCAACAGTCTATCACTCTGAGCATGGGTTGATTAACATTCAAAATTGTAAATTTTTGAGTGATTTATTATGTATGTGATTATCAAGGTATATTTGTAAAATAAAATCTAGGGTTAGCGGTATTCTATCACTCTCTCCTACTGAAGTTTTCAAGATTTTTATAGGAATAGATTGTTTCCCTTCCCCCTCCTAATTACTGTCTATCATGTAAGAGAGATTATTTTAAATGCAGGTCTTTTTGTGTAACCATATCCAGTTCTTTTTGTGGTTTTAGGTTATGGTTATTTTCTTGTAATAAACAATCAAGTCTGTTTAGTATTTTCTATTATCCTCTGAGTGTTATTCCTTGTGATTTTGCTCTGTTGGTGATCTTTCCCTTTGACGTTAATCTACCTCCGTGGCACTGATCTTTAAAATGACAAAGAGTCTGCTCTGGTAATGCTAGTATAATTAAAATTAGGACGGCAACGGGAGACGCAAACAGATTGGAATGCTTAGCAGTACAACCTCGACTGTTTTTCAAAATTTGAAACAGTCAATTCCTCAGAATGTGACATCACAAAAATGCAGTTGCATATGTATGTCAGCTTGTGCACCAAACAGGGTGTGTGAATGATACTTGCAGAACACACGCACATCAGAATCATGAGTAGACTAGCGTGCGTATGCTTGTACATTAATTGGGGTGTGTACATTTTACATCCACTAGGGTGCATGAATGGTGACATAATCCCCTAGTGTGGTGATTAATGGGGCAATTAGACGACAGACTCTTCTTGTAGTGGTTACCAGAGACGTTAGAAAGCCAAGAAGGCGTTAGATCATTCTGAAAAGGTAAAGAAGATTTAAAAGAAACTGTGACAGTTATTTTTCACTTACTCTAAAAGAAGTGCTGTGCGACACTTAATATTAGTGGAGAACTTTGATATCTATTCCTTTATTCTATTTCTGATAACTGTGGTTTCCTTTACAGATGGATTGTCACTACCAAAAATGGATTCTCTGTTTGACATTTATTTGAGAAAGACTGATGGGGCTTTTTGACCGTGAGAATAGTATGTGAAAATTTTATTCAATATGCTTATGCAGAGCAGTAATGGTGTTTCATGGTTTTGGTATTTTAAATTAATTTTCTTTCATTTTCATGTTAGTTCTTTGGGGAAATAGAGACTCTATTTTTGTATATCAGACTTTGAATTAGCCTAGATTTAATGACTGGTTTTAGCTACGGAAATTCCATGTTGCTAGGAACGTCAAAGGTAGGTCACGCTACTAGTTAGGATTTCTTGTCATTTTAATTAGAACAGGATTCATTAGCTTGGTGAGGGGAACCATTCGAACATTAGTTTGAGAATGGTGCCCTGGATTATCCCTTGTCCTTTCGACCGATTCCAATTCCATGTTTCATGGGCAATGGCGGATTTAGTGATCTCCCTTTTGCACAGGCAAACGACTTTTGCTTTCCCGGTGCTTTTGACCGTCGACAAGGGAATTCCGAACTGACCATCATCAATGATAGAAAGAACTGGAATCTTTCAAAAGGACTCGTTATAATTCCAGACCCTAATACCAAGCGCATCAAATTCGTCAAGGGTGGGAGGTAACTAGAGCTGTAAACAACACCAACCAATCATTTCATTCAATATCAACTACGTTGCTATCGTACAAATTTCTGTATTCGCCAGTTATCCGTATCATAGTCAAACTTAAATTACCATGGACATGTACGTTTTATACGCTGCCACTTTTCCCAGATTTGATTCATAAAACCTTGACCAAAGTTTGGATGTCGTGGTATATGTGGCACCACGTCACCACACCTTTCCATGCTACCCGTTAAGACGTAAAAGGAACTGAAATAATTTAGTAAACTGCTTTGATGAAACGGTAGGGTGAAGATAATGTAGTTTCTAATCACCTAAATAAATCATATTAACTCTCAGACTCACTGATGAAAATAAATGAAATAATGCGATAAAAAGCGAAAAAAAATATTTTTATTGGTACTTCAAGTGATGGCAGATTAACTCGGTCTTGTCCAGAACGGCCTCTTTCTTCTGGACACCCTAGAAGAAGGATAATTAGAATTTTATGACTGGATTAAAGAACCCCAAATTGTGGAATGCAAATTATTTGTAGTCAGATTATAATTCAGGAAGTAGTTTGGAAACGTAGCTGATTACACCCATATTGTGTACTGTGTTTCTGTGCGCACTATACATCTAATTATATACATAACACACTCATACATACTCATACATATATTATATATATATATATATATAGATATATATAAAAATATATATATATATATATATATAGAATATATAATATATATATAAATGAAATAACATAGATATTTTATATATATATATATAGATATAATAGATAGTATATTTAAATATAATATATATATATATATATAGATATATATATATATATATATATATATTATATATATAGGATATTCTAGGCTATATATAGATATATAATAATTATATATATACATAATTATATAGATAGATATATATATACATATATATATATATATGTTTCTATTATAGATATATTATATATATATATATATATATTATATATGATATATATATATCTTATATGTATTAATCTTATATACTTATTTTATATATATCATATATATATATATATATATATATATATATATAGATATATATATATATATAGATATAGACTATATATATATATAGTATATATATATATATATATATAGATATATATATATATCTATATGATATTATTATAGATATATATATATATATCTATATATATATATATATATATATATATATTATATATATATATATATGAATATCCATAATATATATATATCTATATAGATATATATATATATATATAGTATATATATATATATGTATATATAGCTATATATAGATCTATATATATAATATATATATATATATCTTATAAATATATTATTATATATAGTATATATATAGATATAGATATATATATATATATATATATTCTATATAGATATATATATATAGATATATATATATACATTATATATATATATAGATATATATATATATATATATATATATATATATACTATATATATATATATATATATATATATAATATATATATATATATAGATATATATATATATATATATCTATTATATAGATATCTATATATTAATATATATATAGACTTATAGATATATATGATATATATACACAATATATATAATAATATAATATTATATATATATATATATATAGAATATATATAGATATATATATATATATATATAACGCTATATAGATATATATATATATATCATGATAGATATATATATATATATATATATATATATAAATATATATATATATATATATATATAATAATATATATATTATATTTCAGTGGGAATAATGTCAATAACTACAATTGCGTACTTATCATTTTTCAATTGTGCTAGAGCTGGAAAAGAAAAACAGAAAAGAAAACAACTCACGACTGATGCTAAGTTGACTTAGATATGATTATAGCCCTTTTACCACCTGCGTCGAAAGACCAAAATTCCGTGTAAGTGAACGACCGGTCCAGCAGCGTAATGTCTTGCTACATAGCGATGTCGCCAAGTGATTGGCGAATTCCCGCATTAGATATAGAAAATCAGGAAAATTACGATAAAAGGGTGTTCGGAAGGAAGTGTTTTTGTTTGGATAAGGTCAACAACACTTCCTCGGACCTAGAGAAAATATATGAAAGAGGATTTACTTTGAAACAAAGGCAGGAAAAATCAATCGTATGTAAACGTACTGAACGTCACAGTCAAAACATCTGCTCCCATACATGCACGTACTAAACAGCTCACGTAACGTTGGCGCACAACGTATAGATACGTACTAAACGGTTAAATGGTTAAGGATTATTGATATTCAATTGATAGCATTGATCACGTGTTTTAGCGGCACCAAGTTAGAAGAGTGGTCAAAAAGATGGCAAATGCCTTTTAACTTGGACAAGTATAAAGTGTTACAATAGGAACAAACAACCCTTATGCCAACTACATGCTGTTGGGAATGACATAAATAGTGTAGAATAAGAAGAGGATCTTAGAGTCATTATTACCAAGGACTCAAAATCCAGAAAACAGTGCATAAAAGCTGAAAAGAAGGTAAAGAAACTAGTGGGTTACTTAAAGAGGCAATTCAAATACAGAAACAAGGAAATGGTGCTGCAGCTCTACACATCCATAGATAGACCTCATCTTGAATATGCAGTACAGTTTTGGTAACCAACACTAAGAAAGGACATAAATAGATTAGAAGGGTACAAGCAAGAGCCACAAAGTTAATTCCATCTATCAGGCAAATAGGTTACCAAAGATGACTAGAGGGCCTGAATATGTATGGATTAGAAACACGACGATTGCGAGGACAACTAATAGAAACATTCTTACATTAAACTAAAACCAGACAAGAGATAATGGATGGAACTAGAACTGAAGAGATGCAACGCATCTCATGGCGCTATCTTCTTCACATACAAGATATGTGACACATGGAATAAACTGCCACCAGAAGTTGTAAACAGCAACACTGTGAAAGGGTTTAAAAGAAAGCTAGACAAAACCACTAGGACACTGTGAATGCATAGTAAAACTTGCTCCTAGAGATAAGTGATCACTCAATATCTTTGAGACATACTAATCCTTATAACTCCTTGTAACTAACTCTCTCTCTCTCTCTCTCTCTCTCTCTCTGTGACTGAGGAAGTTTTGTAACAGTTATATTTTTCATTGTTGAATTATTATTGAGGCTGTGGATGTGTTTGAGATGACAATAAAAAAAAAAGTATCTAAAAGAAAACAAGAATAACTTAGTTACATATTTATTAGATGTTATTAATAGAGAGTAGTTGGGAAACTATAATTTTCAAGACATGACAATCAGGGGCGTCATCTGGTCTCTAAAAGTGGTGGATATGTTCTGAGAATTATACAGTAAATATTGGCGAGAGAAGAAAGCCTATGCAGCTGGGTAGGTTCAGGGGGAAATATAACCACCCAAAGAAAAGTTTTGAAAAAATGATCCTGATTTGGTGTATTTTAATGGCACATAAATATGAATATATGGATGATATTAAAGGAAAAGGATGATTGATTTATCAATATTAGTCAGTCAACAAGTTTATGTCCACAGTTTACAGATTGGCTAAAATAAGGTACAAGTCTTCTGTGACATCCAAAATATACAGTTCCACTTAACTATAGAGACTATGTTCAGTATTTATTATTACAAACTTTTACAGTATAAGTAATAAGGAAAAAATAAACTTATTATATTATGGTTTAGTATATTATAGGATTTATAGGACTCCATTGAGTAAAAACCTTTTACTCCACTGTGGGTTTTAATATCTAAGATTAGGAATGGTAGCAAATGAGGTAGTAAATTAGTGACTGACAAGAATGAGAATGTACTACTTGTGACAGTAATAGTGGAAAAAAGGGAAAGTAAGAAGGGGACAATGCTGATTGAATTCATTATTGAATATATGAAATAGCAATAACGTAGATGATAGAGATGTCTGGAGGCAATTCATTTGTGGGCACCTAGTCGAGGATTAAAGCCTTTTTGCAATAGGTAAAGAAAGTGCTTACCTCCAGATACAGCCAAACAATATAGGTGCATTAAAAATTTTCAAAAATATCTGTTTACAATTTTATTAGCTATGTCCTGAGGGTCAAGTGCAGCATGACGTTTTCGGTGAACAGGACAGAATATAAGATGGTTCAGCCGTTTTTGGGTCATGTGGAACACAGCCAAGTTTTCATGCTCCTGAAGCTGCTGGAGAGACCAAAAGGAATCTCAGCAAGTGTTCAACCTGTTGGAACATTCTTCGAACTTCCAGCACCAAATTTCCAAATGCCTTTCGGTAGTCATCAACAGATGCACCATTTAACTGATTATGGCAGAAATAAACTTCTTGCATTAAGGAATCGGGAAGTTATGGATATTTCTTGACTGACTCTTCTTTGAATGATCCAGTTTAGAGCATTTCACTAAGTTGCGGTACATTGTGAGATAAAATGAAGTGAAACACTCGTTTATATACTCTGAGGTCCTGTCAATAACTTCGAAGAACTTTACTCTGTAATACTCCTTTGCATAACTGGGAGTATAGTCCTAAGAACCATCATCAAGCCTTGGAATCTTGCACTTGTGAGGGAGAGTCACTGGTTCTAGTCCACACTCCTCAATTTTCTCTTGTGCAACTTGAAAAATTTCCTTAATCTTGTTGTCTGTACAAAGGGAGTTGGGATTTTCTGCAGATACTTTCACAGCAGCAAGTATTCCATTAACTGTGACGTTTGAGCCTTGAAGGGCTTTATGAAGAAATTGTGATGATTGTTTTATATGTTGGAATAAGCTCGTTGAGCATTGTATCACTTACAGCCTATAACCTACCGATAGTGTAACTTCCAAACTGAGCCATTCTAATTCCAGGTCTAACTTTATAACTTAATATGATCGTAGTTAAATAAAATCTAATAGGAAAATCCAAGGCTTAGACCCAGGCAGCTGCTGCAAGCGTTGGCATTTGCAGACTTTGTATGTAAAAAAATGGGATACGCCAGTCAAAATTTAAGTGAATATTTATCTGACCACAAACCTAATAAAAATCTACATGAATATTTCTTTATTATTATAATATTTCATACTTGCTTGTGTTGAGTATATATTTTCTAACATTAATACCCTCATTCCCAGTATCTGTTATGTACTTATAAGAAAAAAGTTGGGGGGGGGGCGCAATTGATATGTTATTCTCCGCTGAATAACATGTCAGATGAAGGTCTTGATGTTAATGAAGGTTAGGAGTAAAAAGTGAGCATGGGCAGGTCACATGACACACATTAGCTCAGACGGCAGACGCATTTTCCCGAGGATGTTTATCGGTAATCAATGAATATACCTTAAACATAATGCCAATAGCTAACTTTGCATTATTAGTATTCATAAACATTAAAAAGAGTCATATAACTTACCTGTATATATATGTCTTAGCTAAATATGATGTAAAAATGTTATGCATTCAAATTCATTATCTTGGCTTTATGTGGTGGAATTAGAGACAACATTTGCAAGGTGTACAGTGTTATCATTCATCTAAACTTATTACACATGCGCCTTCTTTACAATGTATCATAAGATGGTAGAAAACTTAATAGCATAGGGCCATATCTTGTTTATTTGTATTAATTGCTTATAAAGTACCCTTCGTTCAAACAGCTACAAGTGCACTACAGGTAGGTTTTCAAAGGTTATGTATACAACAGTTGTTGCTAATACACTAAGCGGTTGGAGCGTGTTTATACTAGTCCATACATCAGGAAAATGCCCCAGAGTGTACAAGTAAGATGGCAGTAAACCAGGGAGTCTGGGTGTCCGTGCCAATGACATTCCACTGGAATTCCTTTTTTATGAGGTGGAGGTAGAAGGTCAAGGGGATGTACAATGGTGTGGGCTTCTGTTGGTGGCTAAAATCTGAAATCTAGGGTCTCTGGCAGTCTGCTAATGAATGAATTCAAAGGAACCAATACACCAGGTATATAATCTCAGAGAATTGGCCCATGATGTAAAATCTGACTGATTGGTTATCTGTCTATGTTATGTAGCCTCATTTTTTCTTTGAAACATGGAATATGAATGTAGAAAGAAACTCAATCAGAACACAAATTTATTTACAAGCTTATTCACAAATGCAGAATGGTTTCTCCTATTTATATAAAAAATTTAAATCTGACTATATGTGAAAAGGGGGAACAGTGCGATAATGAAATACTTGCTGGCCAGTTTAACAGATGATGAGATTAGGGCTCAATATGATGGCTTCACGAAGGGACAGTAAAAGCTCCAGATTGGCTTCTTATCTTCACAATGCAGGAAGGAATGACTTATTCTTGAAACTTGAAGGACGGGTTACCTCTCAAAACCACTTGCAGGATGTTTCTTCTCTGAAAGGGTTTATTCATCATCAGGATCTCTCTCTCTTTCTCTCTCTCTCTCCGACTACGAACTTTACTTTCTTGTTTCCGTTCCCACTCTCTCTCATGCGTCCTCTTCCCTCTAACCAGCGATTGTTTCCATCCCAAGAACTTTACAGGAGACTGGACGAAATGCTACGTCATATCCAAAGCGCTGTGTCGCTAGGGACGTCTGTGTGCTGGAGTTACACAAAACAATAGAGTATCCTCGAACAATCATGAGAACAGACACCCCAAACACATGCAGGAATACCTCCTTGCTGCAGACCTACTAGAAAAAGATACATTTTCCTTTCTTTTAAAATATCTTTCTTCACTTTGAAGCAACTACCATGAGTGTAGTTCTTCATTGCGTTTCCAAATTTGTGATTTCATATGCAGAGTATGAGTGGTTGGGGCATAGGTCATTCCATCATAATCTTGGGTCTAGTCCTGTCTTTACCAAATTCATGGAAGTTATCGTGAGCCCTTGGAGATCTCCAGTAACTCATCCACTTCAAGAGGCATCCCATCAGTGATACTTCAGTGCTGGGGTGAGCAGCCTGTGCTTTAGTAAGCAGTTGGTAGAGCCATATTTCCCTTGACAGCCCAACCCTATTGGGCTCCCAGTCATCATCAAGTTCTGATGGTGTCAGGAGGGACTTGAGTTTGTCTCAGGATGCCATCACTATTGTAATCACAACCAGTATGCTGAGTAGGTCAAGGTGTCAAAAGGTGCAGGCAGGAACTTTATCTTTTATTTGATTCTTTGCCTTGGGCACCATATCAGCATGTGAGCAGGGCCAGGGGGTTGGCAGGTGGGGGCAGTTCATTAATGGTGTCAGGGGGAAGGGTGAGGTGTTCAGGACATAGTCAGCCTTCTTCATTGAACTTGAGATGTTTTGAAGGTGGAACAATATTTATAACATTTGGAACCAGAATGAAAGTTCAGTCATGGGGTGGGGTTGGGATGGCAGATAGAGGTTTATTTGTTTGGAATTCATCAGACATTTTTGAGGTTTCCTCACCTATCATCTTATAGTGGTAGGCGCAGCTATAGTTAGTCCATTACTCACTGGGTTCAAGAACTGTGTTATCTACTGTGCTACTGAGACTACCTTAAACTCTTAAAAGAGTCAAGCCCAAGCTGAGATGGCATAATTAGTTCATTAATGGTCTTTTATCAACTGGCACAGTTGTAGGTTGTCCATAATTAGCATGGTCAGACACAAAAACCATATTGGGTCTCCCAAGGAGGACCTTGGACCCTTGAGGAAGTGCATTCCAGACGTGAGAGGCTATACTCAGTTCATTACTGGAGTAGGTGTAGTTAGTTCATGAATTGCAGTTTGAAGCAAAAACTATGCTCCATGTACCAATCTGGTGGACCTTGTGCTCTCTCTCAAAACAGACCAGACTCATAGCTGAGATTCCATATTTAATCTGTTTGTGGCTTATTTGTTGATGGGTATGGCCATATTTAGTCTGTCAGTCATGAAGGGTTAGGTACAAGCATCATACTGATCTTCCAGGACCCATTTCAATACTGCCTGTGGCCTGAATAGTAATAATAGGTGATCTGCTGCCCAAGCAGTATGATGTTATTTCTGTGCATCGAATATACAAACATATACTGAGGAGTACATATTGAAGTTTACTTGATAAATAAAAATTTAAGCAGAACATTTTACATTACCACATAATATTATACAGTATCTCTCTCTCTCTCTTCTCTTCTCTCTTGTGAAATGGATCTTGATGTCGTAGTCTTATACCAGCGTGACTGTGGACGCAGAACAATGGAAAGAGAACAAATGATTACTTTTTTACTCCTCTAAACTATAAAAAGAATGAAAAGCGTATTATACTGTAACACATTCTCAATTGAAAATATTGTATAAGCTTCACTTGAAAGAAACAAGAACTTTTCATTTGTTAAAAGATTACTTTCTGCAGCATGTACCCTCAGCCTTTCCGCTTTTCTTTGTTGCTAAAATTAGGGCAGGTTGTTGTTTAAGCCATTTTAATTCAGTCATAAGTTGGAGAGGTTCAGTGGCTACTGGGTGACAGCCAACTGGTCGACATCATAACAGGGCGACAGCCAACTGGTCGACTGGAAAACTAGGCGACAGCCTAGGGCAAGAATTTTTACCATGTAAATAGTATATTAGAGTATTTTCAATAATATTAGATGTGACAGACATTGGCATTGAAATTAAATCTTCATTATGAAACAACAGGTCGAGACTTCACTATATAAATAGTAAATTATATGAATAGTAATCATAGACACAATAGGCATGGACACTGATTAAAAATTTAGGCTTTCATTATGAGACTAGTTTAAGGGGGTTTAAAAAGACTTTATTATGCAAATTATTTATAAAAGAACAACATTGTACCCCACACTCCTCAGACGCATGGATTAAAAGAGATAAACGCGAATGGAAGGCCTTTAAAATTCAGAGAATTACATATGGCAATGCCTAAATCGCCATGTAGGACTGCATAGGGTTTTTCTATTGTAATGACCTCCAGGCAGTTGACAATTGTTTCCGAGATGCGTTTGTTCTTAATTGTCTTACTGTCGGCCAGTTGTTCGTCCACTTCTTTGGCTGTCATAATAAAGGCTTACATTTTAATCACTGTGCATTTATTATTGTTATCATTATTCACATAGAGAAACGTATCTCCCAGTCCTATGGACCAGTTGGCTGTCGCCCTGTTATTCTGTCTACCAGTTGGCTGTCGCCCAGTTGTCTTGTAGCCCAGCTCACGTTGACCAGTTGTCCCATCTTCCAGTTGGCTGTCGCCCAGTTGTCTTGTAGCCCAGCTCACATTGACCAGTTGTCCCATCTTCCAGTTGGCTGTCGCCCAGTTGCCCCTGAACTGTTGGAGTGTTAATATATCCATCACCATATATATCATATATATCTCTTTAATGCTATGTTCCATCATGAGATCATAAGTCATTTCTTCTCTTTCACTTAGCTTTTCAATTGGAACAATTCGCCAGTATTTTCAAGAGCACACTTTCCTTATTCATCTTTAGTTCCGTCATCCTCTTCTGCTGCAGATGACTAGATGAGATCTTCAAACTCCTTGTTCGTTGAAACTTGACGCTTCCTTCGATATGATCTTCCACATTCTTCTCAATTGTATTATTGAATCCCTCACAACCAATTTGTCTCGGTGTCCATATTAATTTTCTTTCCCTCTTCGCCAATCCCTAGGATACCTTTGAAATAATAGACAGCTTCCTTTCATAAATTTTTCTGACCTGCATTCAGTGTCTGAATTTAATCTATCCATTGCTCCTTCAATGAAGATTATTGCTACAGCGCTGGTGACACTTTACAGCAGTCTTGATTTGAATTCCTGGGCCAGCATCAATCACTGCTTTAATTTCTCAAATGACTGCCAAGTTTATGAGGCCTCAACACAATTAACTGTACCCTATTCGAGTGGATGAAGTAGGGAGGTCATGTTTGCTAACAAAAATCTTATCTATACATTTTGTTTGCTTACTAGTTGACTGTGGATGTAAGTTACATTATCCATAATAAATGATCCTTTGAACTCCTCTTTTCATTGTCTCAGGCCTGTATTACACTTATACCTCTTTGCAATGTCATGGATGCTGGAAAGTTCATATGCTAATTTCACACCAGTACTATAACTCACCCCCGCTGTGTCAATCTGCGCAGACCTGAAAAAGTGTCCTTGAATCTACGATCTACTTTCCTAGATCATATCGAAGACAAGTATATGAATAGATAATGTTAGATGTCATAAGAGGGTTCAACTTGTCTTTATAAAATATTTTAAATTAGCTCCAATTGTCAGTAGGTTTGTGGGAATCAACTGACATTTTGTGACTGGAAAAGAATGTTGAATGAATGTTGAACTTGGATATAGAATTTAGCACTGAGTTTAAAATGAACATCGGCATAGAAAGGCATCTTTAATACAGTTGCGATAGTATCTCTGCTAAAAACGTCTTATTCTTAAACCTGTTGTAACATTCAGAAAAATAAACCATTGCCATAATAATTCTTAGACAAATTTTCTTTAAAGAGCTGATCTCCTTGTGAAACTCAGACCAACCAGGAAAAAGGGGAGAGGCTCTTTAGAAGAGAGTAAAGCAAAAAAAAAAAAAAAGGGAGTATTTTACATTTAGAATTACAAAAAATATGAAAAGTTGTGCTCAATCCAATGAACGTCTTCTTTCTGAAGATCGAAGTATAAAAACCCAAATTATTAAGAGAAAATTCTCTTTCCAATTTTTTATTTTGTTATTGTAATTTTTAGCTTGGAAATGGCGCTGGTCCCAAAGCATTGCATTAATAAACCTTACTACATGTATTCTGCTGGAGACCTTCCTTTCTTTTGTTATATATATCTTCTTCTTCTTCCCAGCTTGTTCCCATTTTTATATGGGGTCGCCGTTTCGGATGAGCCGTTTCCATCTATTTCTATCTTGTGCTTCTGCCTCATCAATTCCCTTCTCATGTAAGTCTCCTCTCACACAGTCCTTCCATCTCTTTCTTGGTCTCCCTCTTTTTCTTCTTCCTTGCACCTCCACCCCCATAGTATGTCTTCCAGCGTGGTCCTCATCTCTCCTCAACAGGTGTCCATACCATCTCAGCCTCCCCTCCTGCACTTTCTTTGATACTTCCACCACCTTAGTTGACCCCCTTATGTAGTCATTTCTGATCCTATCCACTCATGTTACCCCAGACATCAACCTAAGCATTCTCATTTCTGCCACATCCATCTTCTTCTGCTCTGCTTTTCTCATGCTTGCTGTTTCCGTACCATACAGCATTGCTGTTCTTACCACCGTCTTGTGAAATTTTCCTTTTAACCTAAGCGGCACTCTTTTGTCACAAAGAACTCCCGAGGCCGCTCTCCAGTTGTTCCAGCCTGCCTGTACCCGATGTTTTACTTCTTCTTCCATACTTCCTCCAGCGTTAACAAAAGATCCCAAATACTTAAACTTATCAACTCTCCTTATTTGCTCTCCACCAAGCTGAATACTTTCTCTATCATCCCCCTCAGTGGTGGTACACATATATTCTGTCTGGATCTACTTATTCTCATCCTCTGTCCTCCAGTACTTGTCTCCATCTTTCCAATTTCACTTCCAGATCTTCCCTGCTCTCTGCACACAGAACAATATCATCCGCATACAATATGTTCCATGGTACTGTCTCCCTTACTTCCTCTATTATAACATCCATCACTATGTTAAAGATAAATGGGCTCAGAGCCGACCCCTGGTGTAATCCTACTCTCACCTCAAAACCTTCTGTCTCCCCAACACTGCTCCTCACTCTGGTAAATACATTCCGGTACATCTCTTGTATCAATCGCACATACTTCTCTGGCACCATCTTCTCCCTCAGGCTCCTCCATACCTCTTGTCTCGGGACTCGGTCATAAGCCTTTTCAAGGTCAATGAATACCATATGTAGGTCCCTTTGTCTTTCCCCGAATTTCTCCATTATTTGCCTCAGACAAAATATACCATCTGTTGTTCCCCTTCCCTTCATAAACCCCATCTGCTCTTTACCTATTTGTACTTCTTCTCTCAGTCTAGCATCTATCATCCTTCCCAGTATCTTCAAAGTGTGGGACATCAATTTAATGCCCCTATAATTACCACACTCTTGGACATCGCCTTTCCCTTTAAAAATTGGGATCAATATACTCCCACGCAACTCATTTGGTATCTTTTCCTGTTCAAGGATCTTTATCATAAGATCGTACAGTATATCCAATCCTTCATCTCCTAATGCTTTCCATGCCTCCACCGGGATCATGTCTGGTCCGGTTGCCTTCCCATTCTTCATCTTCTTCAGTGCATTTAGTACCTCTTGCCTAGATTAGCCTATTATTTTCTTCATTTAACAACTGTTCGAAATATTCTTTCCATCTCTTCACAATGTCTTCCTCCTTTCTAAGCACTACACCCTCTTGATCCTTTATTTGTTTGATATGTGTTATATCTTTGGTGCTCTTATTTCTAGCCTTTGATAGCTTGATCATCTTCTTTAATCCTTCCTTTGTCCCCAGCTCATTATACACATCATCATACGACTTTGCTTTAGCTTGGGCTACCACCTTTTTCATCACCTTGTTTTTCTCTCTGTACCTATTTCTGTCTTCCACTGACTGTGACTCTTCCCATCTTTTCTTTGCCCCCTTCTTATCTTTTACTACTT
>NC_087203.1:8273781-8283781 GCF_015104395.2 Macrobrachium nipponense
GTTAGGGGAATTCATTTTAACTTAGTTTTCATTCCAAGTGTTGGTAACCGCTCTCTCAGGCCAGCTTCTCAGCTTCGCGCACGCGCACTCTCATGCCTGCCAGCCAACCTTCGGTTCACTCAAAGCGGCAGCCATGTTTTTTATCCCTTTAAGCATTATCTCAACGATTTAAGCAAAGTAACGTAAGTCTTGAAAGTTTAACGTAAATAATATTAATCTCGGTACTAGTATCTATCGTTCTGCCAGAGAAATTAACATAATTCGCCTTGAATAAGAAATTAGAATTTCGTGTTGTAAATCGCTTTCGCATTTACAAATCAGCTGTTTGAACGCCTCGCTGTTCACACCGCTCTGCTAGCCCGCTCACGTGTTTCACCTAGCATCGTTCACTCGCTCGCTGAGCGAAAGTTTCATTTCCTTTCGTACTGAACGTAACCTCATTTACAAATGTTTGCTAACATCGTTTAAAATCCTTACCGTCATTTTCACTTGTCACTGGGACCTAGTATCCTTACGTAAAGTTAACGTAAATCTTCAAAGAGTAAATTACAAGAATTGTTAATGTAAAACGCGTCTTTGTGAAATTCATATTGAAACGCAAATCATTTCATAAGTGCAAGCCGCTACCAGTAACGTAAAAATCGTTCACCGCGAGCGCGTTATCATTTTCATAAAACATATTCAAAAGCAATTCTTTCAGTAAACGTTAACGTAAGTAAATCATTTAACGCAAGTTGCATCATATTAAACTAACATTATTAGTTCAATTCAATACAAGGGAGTTCATTCATATATCATTTTCACCCTCTCCGAGAGAGAGAGAGAGAGAGAGAGAGAGAGAGAGAGAGAACAAGAACCCCTTATTCACGAAGCCACGAGTACTACGTTCATTACTTATAGCATGCAGAATTAACATTATTTTAGTCTCTTGTGTTTTTCATTTACACTGAGCGTGATACGTACGCGCCTGTGTCCATTGCAGTTTGCAAGCATTTATTTCATTTACCGAGTACTTCAGCGAGGGTCTGAGCATTTCTAAAATTACCATTACCTGTCGTTGCCCGAGTGGTCTTTTCATTTTCTTTTATCACAAAAGACTTGCGTATACCGCAAGCACCAACCGCACAGTGTGCCACGCAAATTCATTACTTCCAGACAAGGAAGCCTACCAGTCTAGGACTGGCCACCACCAGTGCACATCAGGTCTTACCATTTTACAGTGCCACTAATTCGTGACACTGTCCATCGACTGGCTGCTGAAGTACTCCCACCTTTTACTTTCTCTCCTCCACCATTACCCTCTGCCACGAGCAGTGCCATTTCTCTTCAGTATATTTAAGTATACTGCATTTAGTGTCGTCCGACGGGACACACCAGCACGCTACCAGTGCCCAAAAGGAACGCCTCCTCATAAGTGCCATTGCACCTGTACAGGCCGTACAGGTAGCCATTCTGCCTGCGTGTCCGTCCTTACTGAACGCCCAAGTAACTAGTGTGTCCATGTACAAGGGTCAGTGATCCTTCAGAACACTCAACAAGGGAACGCCTCCCGAAGTGCCGCAATACCAGCCCTAAGTGATGTCAAACCTGTGTGTCCGTCCTTATGGAACGCCCAATCCATTAGTGAATCCGCTATCCCTGATCACCCAATCAAGGGAACGCCTCCCAAAGTGCTGCAACCCCAGCACTACTAGTGCTGTCCCAAAAGGAATGCCTCCTGAAAGTGCCGTGCACCTGTATTGGACCTACAGGTAGCCCATTCCAGTGTCTCCCAAGTTGGGAACGCCCTTAAGTGTGACGTACGCCGCACACTCTATTTGATTGTCTCACCTCCTCAGAAGGTGCCCTTCCAGAAGTGCCACCAACTAATGGGACACTTCCCAAGTGCCACAGAGCACCCAGTCTTTTCAGACTTTTTTCACTACCACGTCGCAGAACCCATTTCCAAGTGAGTGCCACTTTCCACAGTAGGCACTCCTATTCTATTCAGTACCCTTCCTGGCCATTATTTTCATTTTCATCCGAGCCTCTACCGCAGCCTAAGGGAAATGTCTTCCCCTGCTTCCCGCGACTTCTTTGCCATAGAGCTAGAGAAGCTTGGAGCCCTCATAACTCTGGGCAAGGAGGCCGGTTACACTGGACCAGCACTTGACCAGTGGATAAAGGCGCAGCAGGATGCCGCACGCCTGCAAGAAAAGAAAGAAAGAGAAGCAGAAAGGAAGGCACGTGAAGAAGAGAGAAAGCATGAGCTAGCTCTCAAGGAACTCGAAATCAAGCCGGAGAAGGCCCGTAAGGAGAGTATCTTAGCTCCAGCCACTCTGCCAGCTTCCAGCCCTGCACCCACTGTCTCTCTTAGTCCCGCCGTCTCTGGTCAGCCTGACATCCTCTCTATTTGCGAACCTGGCCCTGACCCAGTGCCAGAGCCCGAAGTTCCTTCCACATCATCTCAGCCTCTTACCATTTCACTGCCTACCTCCTCCCTTTTGGAAGAGGTAAGCCCACCAGTTAACCCCAGACTTGCTTCCGAGGGTGATTCAACGGAGGTTCCCTTAACCTCCCCACGTCAAATCACTGCCAGAGAGGACTCTTCAACTGTGCCAGAGCACACTGCCAGCCTTGGTGACTCCACAGATTCGCAACCTGTGGGGCCATCTCGGCCTTACCGTCCAGTGCCACGGAAGAGGTTCTGGAACAAGTTCTGCCGTGACTGTGGCCGCCAAGGTCACATGTCTGCCAACTATGGAGGGTGCGCTAATCACAATCTTCCTGCCATCGCAATGGCCGTTACTAATCCTTCCTCACTAGGACCCCCAGCTAAGGGCCCTATAACCGTCGCACCCCTCCAAAGCCATTATTCGCCAAGCCACGTCAGAGCCTACGACGACTCTGGCGCTCAAATCTCCCTGATACGGGAAGATCGAATCCCCCGAGGGGCTACCGTCAATAGACAGTAACTTATCACAATTGAAGGTATCAACCATATCAAGCTGATCCTTCCGACCATACAATTGAGAGTCACCCGACCTCACTTCTCCAAGGTTTGTACCCTTGCAGTTGCAAGCTACATTCCAGGAGGTTACGACCTCCTCCTAGGGCAAGACATGAAGTCTCCCTTGCATTCCAAAAAGCCTAGGGGTCCTAACCCCACGTCAAATCACTCCAAGGCAAGGAGTCATCGAAATTCTACTTCCTCCAGGAAGTACGTCCACCAACAGTCTCCCCCGTTACCAAGGAGGGAGATTGATCATTCACAGTTCCGTTGCAAAACCTGCAACGTACTAGGGCACTCCACAAATTGGCCTAGGTGCCCTAGCCGACTACCAGCAGCGGACACTGTCCATGTTCTACAAGGCTTAGCCTTCAACAAGAGACAGGAGCCTCTGTCTCCCATTTCCAAGGGCACGCTGAGAGGTATTGCACCTCTGGTACCCGTCACAGGTCCAGTCGACCTCAACACTCTGCCAGTGCCACTTGGCAGCACTGAGCAGTGCCAAGCTCCGTCCAGCCTGGACGTAGAGCCACCACCGAACTTGACCTGTGCACCTGGCCCCGAGCTAGCGCCGGCGCCTAACCTAATCAAGGGTCCTCCTACAGGAGATCCTCCAACAGGCATGGATCTTACCCTAGCCCATGGCCAATCTCCAGCCCATAATTCTTCTTCGGCCTCACCTCTGTCGCCCGAGGATGAACCTCCGGCAGACCTTACCTTCAAACCTCCTCTGGAAAACCAGGAACTGCCCTACACGGAGTCAGCCTGGAGTTTTCCCCTTACGACGGCTGTCGCAGCAGCTGGAGTGAGGGCCTCCCCTGCAGTAGGTTCCACCTCTACGACGGTTGCTGCAGATACCGTAAAAAAAAGTAGGGTTGTTCTCCCTGCAATCCCTCAGGATACCACTGCCGCTGCTCCTGACGGCGTTTCTGGCCTTACCCCAGAGCCGGTGCCTCCGTCTACTCCTAGGACTGGTATAGCCAGGTCCTGGAGGAATAAGAAGAAGAAGAAGGGACGTAACAAATCATTAACCCACTAACCAAAGAGCCACATGCTCTCCTTGACACCTGTGCCCGAGGTACAGTGTCACATTCATTTGCAGAATGATCCTGGCACCTACCCAGAGAAGGTAGCCAGCCTGATCTCTGCCAGTAAAACTAACCCTCTAACCCCTAGAATTGTGATACTAACACTCATGTAAATGTCATAATTACCTCATTACATTTCCATCCTGGCAATGCACTAACCACTTATCATCCTCACGCATCATTACCTCACCTCATGTATTTTAACAATTCCGTCGCTGAACTGCTGCTGTGCGTACAACAGTCTGGAATGATTGCGTCTCGAATTAACTGATATGAGTAGGTTAGGCTAATGATTTAGTACCAGGGCATTAGGTTAGTAGCAAGTAGAATTTTCAAGTAACCTTATCTAGGGGTAGAGTAGATTTTCGTCACAGGTGACCCGTAGTTATTACTTAGGCTAGACTACATTACTCCATTAAGTTAGTACACTTAGCATCTCTGCCTATAAGTTAGGTAGGCCACTGTAGTTAGCTGTATCACTGCTCTCAAAACTTCAAGTTAGAGTAGGAGAAGTGGGTAGTCGAGACGATCAACTTATTTAAGCCAAGACCAACCTGTTAAGAAGGCATTCACGCCCGAAAGGGAGTGAATGCCTTCTTAACAGGGGGAGCTGTTACGTTTATAGATCTCTTCGTCTACCCAGTAATTAATTAATTATTTTGCTTTGTAAAACGGCAGCCATCTTCCTCCAAATATCAGCTGATTTGGGCGGGAAACCAACGCTAGCCGTCCAGGGTTAAGAATTTCCTGTGAGAAGGGAGAATATAGTTTTTTGTCAGCTTTAGGGACGTATCTCGAAGGGAAGGATGTAGGCAGACTGGTACTTCTTAGGCCTATATCTTAAGCTCTTTTTCCTGTGAACCCTCTGCTGGCTGTATGTTCTGTTTCCAGGATTTGCCCTGCTCGTGGGGGTTTAAGCTGACCCCCAACACCCAGGCAAGACACCTGCGAACTGCCCCAGACCGCTACAGTTCGTGACCTCGGACGGATGTCCGCAGCCAGCCTTCCCACATTTAGGCCTATCCATGGCGTACTGGCGTGCCAAGAGACCCAGACCTAAGACAAAGCCGGGCGCCACATTTTCAACAAAGGTCCATACTGAACATGGCCTCCAGGTACGTCTTGCGAAACAGCATATTGCCAGTCCCTTACATCCTAGTGCCTAATTGATCCCCATTTTCCCAATTCAAACTTTATATCAAAAGAACTCATCCCTTTGTTTTCTCTCACTGCCTCATGGCCACATGCTTCCCCTTGTGTGATCGTCCCAGACAAATGAAGTCATTGCATACCTCAGTGAAACATTAGAGTTCCTTTTCCCCAGTGTTAGAGAACTGAATAATTGTAACTCCATCAAAGAAGTCATTTTTCTTTTATCTTGTGTAATCTGGGATCCTTTTCCAGATTCCCTGAGTCACGTGTCACGTCTGTCTGCCCGCAAGTGTTGCATTACCCAAGATTATGAAACCAGCTTTTACAAATTCCATTTTGAGCCAGCTATTATCCATTTGTGAGAGATTATAAGTCCACGTGGGGACCAGTAGCATTTACTTTTCTCCAGGCCAGTACGAGCCTCTTGTAAATAAATAGCTGTAAAGTATTTAGTTGAGTTTCTGGCGACCATTCCTCTAGAGTAAATTATCACTATAAATCCTTTCTTACGGTAAGTTCAAGAAATTCACTTTGTTCTCCCTCAACTTTTCCTGTTTACGTATCGTAGTTCTTTCAAGGCCAGGCTCATACGTAAAAATATACATTTATATATATATATTATATATATATATATATATTATCATATATATATATATATCTATATATACTCTAGAGATATATCTATATATATCATATATATATATATATATATAATATATATATAGATATATATATATAAGATATATCTATATATATATATATATGATATATATATAGATATGATATATCTAGATATATATAGATATATATATAGATAGATATATAGTATATATATATATATAATATATATATATATATATATATATATATATATAGATATATATAGATATATATATATAGTAGATATATATATATATATATATATTAGATATATATATATATATATATATATAGTATATATATATATATCTATATATATATATATATATATATATATATATATATATACATGATATATATATATATATATATATATCATATATCTATATAATATATATTAGATATCTATATATATATATATACTATATATATCTATCTCTATTATATATATATATCTATCATATATATCCTATATATATATATATATATATATCTATCTCATATTATATATATAAATATATATATATATATATATATAAATATATATATGATATATATATATCTATATATCCTATCTATATAGATATAGATCTATATATATACTATATTATATATATAATTCATATATATATATATTATATAGATATATATAATATAATATATATTATAATATATATATATCTAGATATAATATATATATAAGATATGATGATACATATATATATATATCTATATATATATAGATATATATATATATATATATATATATAGATATATATATATATATATATATACCAAATATAAGGGCCGGAGCTGGAGCTCAAAGAAGATATATTCCGAAGGAAGTAGTAGGGAAAGGCATCCTCATCTTTCAACAGTTTATTAATGCCGACGTTTCGCGACGAATTCCAGGTCGCATTTTCAAGGCTAAAAATATATATAAGTTTACGAACATTAATAATTGATCTAATTTAATTTATATTAAAAATGTCATGGCAACAGCTCTCAATAAAGTAAAAAGTAAAAAGTTAAAAGTTAGAAAAGTTAAAAGTTAAAAGTTAAAAGAAAATTAAAAGTTAAAATTGAACAGCACCTCCAAAGTCAGACATTAAAAGTACAGGACTTCACTAAAATTTCAGAAACACCTACCTATACAAAAGAAAGAGTAAAACTGACTCAATATAGGTAAAAATACAGTGAGGCAGACAGCTGCCCAAACTAGGCTATGAACAATTTTACAGCAGGACGTTTTGGGCAATTTTTGGATTTAACGACGGTACAGTGTTTTTAATAATGATAGATTCTAAAATTGTCAGGTTGATGTTGTTCCGCAGTGAACTTAACTGGTGAACGCCTTGGTAAAGTAATGGTAGTTGTGTATCAGTCCAAAAAAGGGACGTTACAATGTATATATATCTATATATATAATACATATATATATATATATATATACTATATATATATAAATATATATATATATATATATATTATATATATATATAGAGAGAGAGAGAGAGAGACCGAGAGAAAGAGAGAGAGAGCGAGAGAGAGAGGAGAGAGATATAGATATATTATAGAGATAATATAATATGTATATATATATATATATATATATATTATATATATTATATATATTATATATATATATACATTGTAACGTCCTTTTTCGGACTGATACACAACTATCATTACTTTACCAAGGTGTTCACCAGTTAAGTTCACTACGTGTGAGATAGCCAATAACATAACAAAATGTGTGCATATATTAACCTTTAATGGACGGATTGAGCCTGCAGGTTAACAATATTACTCCCCATCAATTTGGATAGAATCGGGCGGGAAAGAGGTGCCAATACTTTTATAGCCCATAAATTCACTTATGGCAACTTTTATACTGACTAAGATCAGGAGTGTGGGCCTCTCAGGACTTCAGTAGTGCTTGTGACTCGAAGGGAAATGTCCTGTCTCTCTCTCTTACATGATGTATTCTTGTAAATTTGCTCATAAATATACAAGGGAGTTGCTGTTTTTTTTTCTTGTCTTTTACAATAGTATGTCGGATGTAAACGATACTTTACAAAGAAAACTACAAAGAAATGTTAGAAAAAATCATAAAAGTAAAAAAAAGAAGTTACTGAATCTTCGTTCCAGTAAATTTACATAAATATTTTTCAACAAATATGCTAAGAATTTATTACTACTTTTATTTCCTGTCTGTTTTGGTATTGTGTGAGCAGTTACTATAATTTTACAAAATAAATTAAATTTTGTTATTAGAAAAAACATATAAGTTGGGAAAATTTACAATTATCTCGTAAAAGAGGCCCCACAAGGGATTGTAAATAGTCATTTTCAACTTCTCGTTGAAGATAAGGAAAATTTCTTTAGAATTTTTTTCTTTCACCATGTACATTTACATATCTTCCTCTTTCCATTGGTGTGTTTTTTTTTTCGTAATTGACCGACCTCAAAGTTTTCCCAGCCTGATGAGGTGCATATCGATATATTTACCCGTCCAGTACGGGTTAACAATAGTGGAGAGACAAACACTTACCATAAAGTCCAATATTTATTACATAAATTAAAGGCAGAAATAATCCCTGAATCTCATAAGATACAATAACAAATGAAAACTATTACTTTTAAAATTTAATATAACGATTTCCAAACAACTCACCTACATCTTTAGAGATAGAACACAACACATTCAAACCAAAAATATAGGGGGTCCCTGAAAGACAGAGAAATAATGGTAAAGGGATGAATAACCTAACACAAATAAACTCTAAATAAATTCTCTTTGTGTACACTATACTATTAAGTCACTCCTTTAAAGATTACTCCATAAGTGCCATTAATGAAGGTTCACGTTCCAACTTCGGAGCAAAAGCAAAATCCCCGGAAGAATTATATCCTGCCCAGGACCTGGAACCAATTGCATGTCCCTCAAGGCGGCACTGCAGTTCTACACCAATCAATTATAGTTTATAAAGGGTTACATGGTGGAAAAAAGGTCCCCCTGACATATATGAGGCCAGGAGTACAGTAGATGGACTGAAGAGGCAATGAAACATCCAACAGGACTAAGGGCAAGTCCAAATCCACTTAGCAGCAATATACCTTCAAAACAAAAGTTCCTCAAGTGATACACTTGCTTACAGTGAGATGGCCAAGAGAACACCATCTCTAAAAGCTCCACCACACGTCACCTCGGTAGAGAGCAAGGACCATTAAACCAAGCTCACAGAGAAGAATAAAAGAAAGTGTCACTCGCACAGAGTGAAACTAGCAAAAAAACAAAACAGGAAAACTTGACTTTAACTGAACTGACTCAAGTACTAAAGCTAATATAAAAACTTGAAAATTCATTATTTAATAAAGCAAAAGCACAGCAACTTACTGACACACACACACATCATATATATATATATATATATATATATATATATATATATATATATATATATATATATATATATAATGAATAACTTGATCACGAAGTATATAAAACGTGATGCTATGTATAAATAAAGGTTTTTTGCCATGAAGGAAAAAATGAAAAAGCGAGATAGCCAAGTACTTTCGGTCCTGTTCGGACCCTTTACTGAGGCAAACTGATTTTACAGAGAACAACATAGTCAAAAGAAGGCTTAATATACAAACTGACACTACAAGATTAGCAATAAGGGCGATTTTCACTCTACAGAAAGGAGGAGCCACCTGAGGGTAGCCACCTTGAAGGATACATGCAGTAAACAAGTGATTCTTCCAGAAAACAGTACATTTTGAAAAAACACGGGCGCATATACAATTTAATATCATGAATTTTTACACAAATTTTCCCCCAAAAATTATTATTAATGATAAGACGAAAGAAAATATAAATATATATATTGAGCAAGAGAAAGAGGGGGAGAGAATATCGAACCAGAGAGAGAGAGAGAGAGAGAGAAAGAAATAATAACTATATACACGTAGGACTAATTTATTAGTTGTTCATTTATTTTAAGGTCCTTCATAAACATCTTACAAATATATGGGTCCAAATGGTACATTCCCAGACTAAGATTTAGGTTGTTTTTATTAGTGATTTGTATAATTGACGATTCCA
>NC_087203.1:8288781-8303781 GCF_015104395.2 Macrobrachium nipponense
TTCTGGTATAAACTCATAAATTTTTGTGTGATATATATACATATACACACACACACAGACACACACATATATATATATGTATATATATATATATATATATATATATATATATATATAGATATTATATATATATATATATATAGATATATAATTTATATTTATATATTCATATACTTACATTGGCCGTATTCTAGACCATTGAAGACAAACACGAAGAATATATTTTCATTAGTGGACAAGAGAACCTATCGATCTATCTATCAATCTACCTATATTTCTGTCAGTGAAATCTTTCCCAGGTGTTCATTCTCAAAACTAGTAATGTTGACGGCGGGTGCTTTAAATCCCTTCTGGAACCCCCAATGTATAACAAAAACCAGAAATTAAAAACAAATATTGGAAATCTATTGGTAAAGCTGAGGTCTTCGCTTCCATAGTAGAAAATAATACTGGGGATGAGAGAGAGAGAGAGAGAGAGAGAGAGAGAGAGAGAGAGAAGAGAGAGAGAGTGATACCTGCGTTTGCACAGTTATCTTTTCTACCTTTCTTACGCCTCATAAAATTCTTTACTGTTGCACGAGTAGTAAATATTTTACCTAAATTGAAAAGGTTATAATGCTATTCATAGCTTGGAAATCACTTTCTATTGAGATGTTTCGAACACAGAGATACCTGGAAATGGCACCTTATTAACGAGGTAGTTATTTAAACACGTGCAGTATGTTTTCGACGTCTGTGTGTATTTGAAGTTATCGTGACCCGCAACATCTTGCATTGAATAAAAGAGTCTTGCTTGGCAGTTGGGCACTGCGTGTCATTATCTAATTTGCATTGCACCAACAACAAACAGTAAATAGCTTATGTATATACGACATACATGTGTTTGCAATGATTCATATGTACTTGAGTATGGATGGAGAGAGAGAGAGAGATGAGAGAGACGAGAGAGAGAGGATGGAGTATTTGAAAATTAGAGAGAGAGAGAGGAGGAGAGAAGAGAGAGAGAGGATGGATGTATTTGAAAATTACTTTTTATTTCTTTCTTATGAATTCGTTTCAGCGACTGCTGATTTAAACTTGCCTGCAGCCACTGCCACGCGACTCAGGACTCCACGTTAACTCCAGTTGAGAGAATGATTTCACGAACCGGCCAACCATAAGGAGGAAACTTTGCGAGATGTTTTCCTGTTAAGAATTATCGGAGTTTTGCAGCAAAAGTCTGACAGTAGTTTTTACAAAAACTTCCATCAAGACACACACACTATATATATATATATATATATATATATATATATATATATATATATATATATATATATATATATATATATATATGTATTATGTATATATATGTATATATATATATATATATATAATATATATATATATATATATATATATATATATATATATATATATACATACATTAATTTGTATATGCTTACATATGTGTGTGTATGCATTTGTATGGGTTTATGCACGTACGTTTCAATATGTAAGCTCCGTCATTTTTAAATGCTGGGTTCGTTCCAGCCCATTCCTATGTAGCATTTCGGTGTGTAGGTGCTGGACCATGCATAGTATTTCCCCCCTGACTGTCTTTTTTTAGATTCACAGAGGTACAGTCCATTGAAATGGAACATGTTCACATTGTTCCATCCTTAGCTGGGATTCTAATTCGTGTTCTTCTGGTAGTGTGTCTTAACCCTAGATCAGGAGTGACCAGAGTTTTGGACTACGAAATCTACTCTAAAGACTGAAACTTTTTTACGATCTACCATACTAGATAATCACATATTCATATTATTACGTGGGAAAATATTCAAATAGCGCCTCAGTACGATAAAATATTGGTAAAATTGCGGCGCTTATATATATATATATATATATATATATATATATATATATATATATATATATATATATATATATATATATATATATATATATATATGCTTGAATTTTGGTTTATTTCATTAGGACTGTGGGGGAGCGGCGATCGACCAAACAAGTGGCCGCGATCGACTGTTTGGCCACCTCTGCACTAGACCATTGAAACCGCAAATATTTATTTTTAGGGCAGCTTGTACCCCCCTCTCTGTTGTCAGCATTAACACTGCTCCTGCGGGTCCGGGCATGTCTTTGCTCCTAAATGAAGTGGACGATAGTTTCGAACACTAGGCAAATGCTCCTCGTCTTTCTCTAGAATTTGGAGGAATGCTGCAGTGCGTATGAGCGCTGATGTCGCTGTTATTGAATAACCCTTTCCATCTAAAGCCGCAGACAGCAGCAGATTGACGTTTTATAAGCGGTATCAGTCAACCTGAATGCCAGACAGAAAGCAAAACAACGGCCTCTATAAAGGGGGAAATGCCGCTCTGAAATGGAAAGTAAACACGACGAAAATCAACGAATCTCTCCGGCAAAGGACTCTACAATTCCTGTCATTCTCTCACTCGAATTTTAAAAAGTGACAAATCTCAAAACCGATTACGTTCGTTTTCATGTTAAAGGAAATGAATTAACGTTCTTTTATTTCATTTCTTTGTTAACATCAACACCTTTGTCATTGTAACAACAACAAAGTAATAGCTGCCCATGAACTGGTGTTTGTTGAGAAATCTAGAAACGTTAACCAAGGCCCAGGAAATAAGTTCATATCTCACTTACAGTAAAATAAGCTTGACCCAGTGTCTGCGTCGCTTTCAATGAAGTCCAAATGAAATTCATTAGGCTTCTTCCCGGAACGAAAGGCCATGAGTCTGGTAATCATGTGTCACTTACCCAGGAATATAATTATCATATCTGAGAATTCATCTCAGTTTTTCCATTTCATAAGTTTTGCCAGGCAAATCCCGTAGTGATGAGAACGTTTTCATTGTAGCAGATTTGTACATTTGTATTTTTAATTTTTTTTATTCTCATTTATCTAAAGAAAATTTAGCAATTATAATACTATTTTGATTATGTTCGTGGATTGATTTTAAGTTAATAATAATAATAATAATAATAATAATAATAATAATAATAATAATAATAATAATAATAATAATAATAATAATAATAGAATAATAATAACTGTTATTAAAATATTAAAAGAAGCTTGGCTATAATATACAATGTTTGTATTTGTTTATATGAGGGTTCATATGTCTATACTTATCCTATATGGTGAGAGAGTAACAGAGAAGGTTGAAAACTCGAGATGCAGATAAAACTGTTCCGTCAAAGAAAAGTTATGTCATTTTGAGGAAGGATTTTAAGCAACTCCTTATCAGAGAGAATGATGCAATAAAGTTTCGCTCCCGCGGCGAACGCGAACGAAATTTAGCCAGCCTGCTTCCTAAACATGCCATTTGCATTCTGACCCAGCGCAAGTCTCAGGCTTCGAGGATTTCCTCACATCTCCTTGACCGCAAAGAAGCAGATTGGAAGATTTTGGAAAACCTTGCGCAGGTCGCATTTCCTGGCAACAACTTTAAGGCGAGAGGAAAACATGTCGAAACTAACAAATTCCATTCAGCAATCACTGACACTTACTGTTTAATTAGACTTAATTGGACTATCTGTTCATGGAAACTATGATGTGCTTGGAGGAATGTCTTCATTAATCTTTAAACAAAATTATTAATATTTACTTAACAACTTACTATTGCAAAATAGATTTCTGTTGTTATACCATATCAGAATTCTAAAGACCGACTGCTTCTTCCCCACGAAACCGGCTTATCTGGGAGGGTCCGATTAAAATGAATTTAGACGCTACAAAACTATCGCAGAGGTTATTTAAGGAATACGGAGAAATACTGATTTCCATATTCCCTTTACTGCCAACTTTATGAATTCTCTGTTTTTTTTGTTTTTCATATCATATTAGTAGTGGACTGAAAGGGTTTCCTACATTTTGATTTTGCAAATTCTTCTTACCACTGGTATCATGTCTCGTTCGCATTGTCAATTCATCGGTCGTTTGGCTCTATCGAGCATTACTTCAAAAGTTGAGTGCGCAACCTGTTGAACTCAGCTGGATTAAATGGTTGTCATTGACCACCTTCCAAACCAACGCCCATCACAGTGAGGTCTATGATGTTCGCTCCTGGGCAAGTTCTAAAGACAGACACCAGTGGTGGCAAAAGCATTGCAGGACAGCGAAAGAGTAGGACTACTATATCTTCAACCAGTACAATTTTTTAATCCTACCTAAAGCATCAATAGACTTCGTAGTCTTTGACTAAACCACTGGTTCTTAACCTTTTTATCACCACGCCCCCTCTAAGAGTTGGCCCTTTCTTTCAGCGCCGCATTCCCCCCCACCCCTGCCCCCCCCCAAAAAAATAATAATAAGAATAAAAAAACTTGCATCTATGAGGAAAGTTCCCTCCCTGATTTAAAGGGGAAAAATAAGAAAGACAAGAGGTTTCAATAATTACAAAACATGGTCAGCCCAACGAGCCTAAGTAGAGTAGAAGGACTCTAGGAAAGTAAAGTTATAAGGCGATACTTTTGCATTTTTTCATAAACTTCTGAATATTAGTTCCTCGCTCTTGTTAGGAAAATGATGAATATAATATTTTTTTTTTCTTTTTTCCTAGGGTTCGCGCCTCCCCTGGAAGTTGCTGACATCGTCCCGGTTAAGAACCACTGGACTACCGAAGGCAAATGAACCAACACCGTTGTAAGAGAACGTTGCAGGTTATTCACCCCATAAATTCCTTCGCTTTCTTCAAGCATGAGTAGTTTTACCAAAGCAATATCCACTTATGTGTATATCGTAAACATCCTAATAGAAGACAGCCTTTTTAAAATCCTAGCCTTAATAATCTCTATTTATGCCCGTTTACTTCATGCCAGATTTGTCTTTAGGTAACATTTAATCCATATTACTCATAAATATATCATGAAAACTAGATCAAAGACGCCTGTATTTGATATCCGGATGCATTTAAAAAGCAACTTAGCTTCCAGACATCAAAGCATCACGAGCAGACAAACATCGTATTCATAAAAAATATTTTAGCGTGGATTTCACACCGTTGTTGAACTGAAACGGTTTTATGTATAATGCCTGTATATAGTAATTCAAATTGAGTGTATTCAATACAATAAAAAAAAAAGTATCCGCTGCAGCTTTATTATTCAGTTTACTCCGACGTAAACTTCTTAACACCCGAAGGCTTACAACACAAAATAGAAGAATTTGGCAAACGAAAGTCAGAGAAACAGCGATTTCTCTTGGAAGCGTTCTCTGATAAGGACACACGCCTTTCTTTACCTTACTCCAAGGTCTCCTGTCATTTCTTCTATATCATCGATCTGTATCCAAGACGGAACTAGTGTAACTTCCAACACTTTCAGTGAATCAAATACATCCACATTTCATCTCGCCTGACAACGTAGGTTTCTACATGACAGGAATTTACTTGAAATCCGTGAAATGATTTTATGAATTCGGGGAATTTGTTTTGGCTTCTCTGCCTGGATTACCGTTTTATTTTCGAAGAGAGCGAGAGAGAAAAAAAAGTTTACGATATTCAATCACAAATATGGTGCCTAACATATATATATATATATATATATATATATATATATAATATATATATATATATATTATATATATATATATATATGCTCTACAGATATATATATATATATATATATATATATATATATATATATATCATATATATATATATATATATATATATATAGACATTACATACATATATATATATATATATAATAGTATTATATATATATATGATATATGTATATGATATCTATATATATATATTACATATATATATAGATTATATATATATATATCTATATATATATAATAACCATATTATATTATATATAATATTAGAATTATATATATAACAAGACAGTAATTATCTCGTTATCATTTTGGTAGCGATAGGCCAAGATTGGCAGACAACTAGTAATTGGCAATACATTCTCTCTCTCTCTCTCTCTAGCTCTCTTTCTCTCTCTCTCTCGACTGGCAACAGCTCTTTCTCTCTTTCTCTCTCTCTCTCGACTCTCAATAACTTTCTCTCTCTCTCTCTCTCTCTCTCTCTCTCTATCTCGACTCTCAATAACTTTCTCTCTCTCTCTCTCTCTCTCTCTCTCTCTCTCTCTCTCTCTCTCTCTCCATCCTTTAAGGTCACCAAATCAGAGTCGGAACTTACAAAAATATGCATTTATTTAAAAGCAATGTAATAACTGAATAACTCAGATTCTTAACAGAAAGATTAAATGAAATGTTAAACTCAGAGGCCTAATTAACTCAGATAACACTCGGTAATTAATCAAACACCAATATTAGTTTAGCCATAACAGATAGGCACAGTCAACATAGTAATTAGTCAGTACACCATTTCTCCAATGAACAATCCCCACTCTTCTCCAGAAAATAGTTCCCCTCTTCCAGAGCATTTCCCCTCTACCAGAACCGCCTGTTAGAAGACAGGAGAACACTCTGGTAAGCACAAAAGCATAATCAAAAGATCATATTAATAGAATATCTCTGAAAAAAATATTCAAATACAATCCAGCCACACTTTGGTTCAAAACAGATACAATAACACTCACCCATTGCAGCACAGTTGCACTGACACTAAACAAAAATACTTTGGCAGAGTCATCCCGGCCTTGCCTTCTCTTTGTAATAGTCTACCCTTCATGGTAACAATAATTTTCCTTATGTAGGGGGAAAAGCGCACACACATGCAAACAAACCCACACTCTATTCACGATGTTCACGCCCCAGGTAACTGCTTGAAACCAGTTTCAAAGTCACTTCTACACCAAGCTCTCATGGCGACAGACGAAGGCACTGATTTGCTTAAGACAGCAGTCTTGATCATACCACCTCAAGAAAAAGATGCGCAAGCATTCCTAAGCTGTCGCTCGAACACTCTGTATCTAAGGAAGTTAAATTGCTGATCTCTACATTCTAAGAAATGTCATAGCATATCACATTATACATTATTTTAAATATATCATAGCAAATACCCCTCTTTATGTTACAGATAGCTCAGCCACCTTCAGGCTAGCACCACCCTAGCCACAGCTCACATAAAACAGCTTATACATATAAAAAAAACACATCTGCCGGCTCATTAAACACTATGATAAAAAATAACCGCACGTCTCTGGCAGTATAATGTCAATCGCACATCATCTCAAGAACTTGCATATGGGCTATAATAACAATTTGTTGTAGTAAAAACATTTCTTCATCTTGAACTTTCTCACACTCCCGTGTATGTGATTGGTCTGCTGCTGTACAGAAACGGGAAACACGCAATAGAAAGGCGAAACATCTCCCTGCGGAAGACAACTGACTACTCTCGTAGTCCAAAAGCGCTGTAGAACCCCGTAGACTCATAGAAACTCTCGTATGTGGGCAAACAACAGCAACATCTCTGCAGTCACTGAGGGGCGTCTTGCTAGCATTGGGGAATGATGTTTATGGTGCTGAAGTATGTCAGTCATGTCATCGGTCAATTAAAGAAAAATTAACCTTAGACATACTTCTGTCAAATAATGACCTCAGGAATTGTAAAAAATACTAACTGAATGTCTTCCCATTAACCCCATTAATATGACCACTGAACTAATTTCTAACTGCAACTCGTGAAAGAACTCCATATGATCGCTAAATCATAAGTCATTATCATAACCCCGTAAAGAAAATATCAAATTCTCCGACAATATAAAAAAAAGCTCGCCAAATTCACAAATCAGCACATGCACTCACCCAGAACTCAGAGAAACTCCACGGACGTACGTCATCACATTTCAAACTCACAATGTCTCACAAGAAAGAAAAAGGTAATGAGCCCGAGAAAAAAAAAAAAAAAAAAAAAAAACACGTAACAAGCCCAGACCCAATTATCACCAAAAATGTTCACTCAAGCTCTGACATTTCAGCAACCCACAAAATCAGTAAGAACTCTTCAATGTCTAACAGCAAAAACACTTTTTACTGCTCACATAATTAATTTCCAGGAAATACAATGTCAAACACCCACATTATCTAATTCACAAACCCCGACAAAACATATCTCCCGTCCAAAAATAGAAATGCTATTTAAAGCTTAACCCCAATTACATCTCTCGTAAGAAAAGAAAAAAAAGAAAAAAGGATAACAATACATATAATATACATAACCCAACTTTTCCCCATAAATGCCATATGTATCGTTAAGGAATTTTGCCATCGCAACTTTTTCTTCGATCGGAAACGTCCGGAAACAATCCCCTTACGTAGCTACATCTCCGTGAAATGCCAAAATCAGCATCTCTCAGAATAGTGCAAAACTCTGAGTAATCAACACTGAAGGAAAGAGTCAGCAAACGGACTCATCACAGCAAAAATCCCCCTGTGAACACGTCAGGTGCTCGAACTGCAGTATAGAAATGTCTAGTCAGACTTGTAACTTCAGAAAACCCATGATTCTCAAAAAAAAAAAAAAAAAAAAAAAAAAAAAAAAAAAAAAAAAAAAAAAAAAATTCTATACTGACATCACATAAGCACATTTCACAAAATTATCTCCAGGATATGACTAAGGTGCTCAAAAATTGTCCTTAAAGACATAACTCCCACATGATATTACTCAATCATATAAAAGATTATCACCTATTCAGGATATAAACTACGGTAAACTCACCACAATTATATGCCACCAAAAATAACCCACTGGTGAATATAAAAAAATGAGACATCTCCATAGGGACTCATAAAACTGCAACACAGTAATGCCACCCAAATACATCACCATATTAATAATAATACCACTCCGGTGATAAAAATAATTCCCTCCATTTAACTAATAACCCCATGTGGAATAAAAACAAGTCTCCAAAAAAGATTATTACACTCCAAGCAGGATAATAAAAAATGTAACTCTGTCACCAAAAAATGCACTCAAAGCATCTAGCTGATACACTAAAATATATTGCCCCATATCTCCTCATAAAGGTTTCTATTTGCAACAAAAATGGCTGCAAAAATAATTGAACTAAACATAGTTCTCACCACGATAGGCCTAAACTGTGGAATATCTCCAATAAAAAAATATCACATGGCCAAAATATTATATCTCCAATTCTCCAGGAAAATAACTCAATGTTATAGTCAAAAACTATAAACTCTTTGTTTAGCATAACTGCTAAGAAAGGGCAAAAACTCAGGAAATAAAATTGCCCAGGAAATTCTAGAAAAAATCACCAATGTGCCATAACTCATTACAACAGAACTCCTAATGTAAAGTGTCTAAGCAAAGACTTCTCCATATTTACTACGGCATAGGCCAATAGAAACTAAATCAAGTTACCCAACTCTCTGGCAAAATTGTAACAAACACAATTGTGCAAGAGGCCAACAATTTCCGGAACACAAATATCCAGAAAAAAAGATGTAGTGCCATTATGTATATATTCAAAAATGCAAAAAATTCTCCCATAAATCTCTCTGCAGCATCAAACGGCTGAAACTATAAACACATTCGCGAACAATGACTCCAAGTCACGAACTGAGATATTAAAAAATTCACACAAACTGGAGAGAAAAATAAATTCAAATTCGCCCATGATAAAACAAACTAACGTCAGCAAGGGCTAACATCTAAAAAAAAAGGGAAAAGAAAAACTAATGGCACTGTTGACTATTCCCGTGACACCTGTAACATCTGTGACTCATGTAAACTTCAAGCAATTATCTGCTGAACTCACAAAAAAAAGGAAAACTAAATCTGTGGTTAGTTTCTCCCAAATTAAAAAAGACATCACCACCCTTGATAACCATTACAACACCCATGTTAGTATAAAAAAATGACACCAATATCAGTATTCGCCAGTATCAGTAGTATCACCAAATATTAGTACTCGCCCATTCACCAGTATTAAGTATCAGAATCACCAACTATCAGTATCATCAAATCCACCAAAAATTCACCAGAAATTGATATCACCACCCACAAATCATTGGCACATTCCCAAAAATTATTACCATGAACTCTGACAGAATCCCCCCAAAATATCTCTAGCAATGATAATAATCCTCCATAATAATTCTCTGTGATAATTCCCTGTAATAATAATTCTCCATAGTAATTCTCCCATAAATATCTCACGTAAAATATTTCCAGAAAGGGCATAACTCCAAAATCACCACCACTCATTACCAATCATCACCAATCATCACCAATGGCACCACCATTTGACATCACCAGTCATCACCACTTTAAAATAGCCTCCATATCCCAAACAAATCTCCATTAAAAAGTAATCTCTGTATCCTCAGTTATAATAATGGCCTCTAACATTGCGTAAAGGCATTTTCCAAAGCATAAGGAAAACTTGCACCATATTCATATGCATTTCATTTCATTTTCTCTTACTCAAGACAAAGAAAAAATCTTTCTAAAAGAAACCCTACGGGCATCTCATATCATCACCCAGTGGCTATCAGCTGATATGATGGCATTGAACTTTCCCATTCAAGGCCAAACCTACCCCTATTACCCCAACAAAAAGAAAAAAAGAAGTTCACCCCTCTGTTGGCACAACCCCATGGAAGACACTAGTCTCCCTTTTGCTGGCTCCTCAAAAAATACGCTGAGTGGGTATACATGAGCGAGCGCTCTGTCTCCAAGGGCCAAAGAAATGCAATCCCAGCATCCCCAAGAACTAACTGCATGTATGAAAAACCTTCACACAAATACATGTGTCAAGACCAAGACGAATGCGTTTCATATAACGTGTGCCAAGAAAAAAAAAACACATCATTTTCCACTCCTATATGAAAAAGAAATGGTACTCTGAACTGATTGCCTAACTCAAAAAGTAATTCATACACAAAGGCAAAAAACCAACAATGTAACACTCACTTCCTCAATTGAGAAAATACCCAACGGTCAAACCAAGCGCAAATAAACGCTCGAATACACACACACACACTTGAATGACTCGGTATTACGAGCGAGAAAACACTGGCAACGCACACCCAGAAGTCCAACTGAGCAACACACATAGCTCGCAGTGACTCGCGACGGATGAATATGCTGACCCTAGTCAAAAATGTCTTCTCAGTACCAAATCCTCGGCTGAACAATTGTTAAGTTTCGTAACTTATTAACTGAAAACTAACACATTCCCACAACCAGACTCTCTGAAAACAGCATCTTATAGCTGCTACTAATCTCACAAAAGGCTTAACACAGTTCAAACACCGCTTGCCACCACTAATAACGAGACGGTCATTATCTCGTTATCTTTTTGGTAGCGATAGGCCAAGAGCGGCAGACAACTGGTAATTGGCAATACATTTCTCTCTCTCTCTCTCTCTCTCTCTCCTGGCAACAGCTCTTTCTCTCTCTCTCTCTCGACTCTCAATAACTCTCTCTCTCTCTCTCTCTATCTCTCTCTCTCTCTCTCTCTCTCTCTCTCTCTCCATCCTTTAAGTTGTCAAGGAGTCAGTTTTAACCTACATGGAAGAGAAGTGTGTGGGAAATGTGCGGTTGAAGTTTTCATTTTCCAAATTGAGACGTTTGGAGGAGATGGACATGGAGAAATGAAGCCTCGGGGTTGAACTAATCGTAGCTGTGTGACCCTCTTATGTAAAAAAAAAAGAAAAAAAAAATGTTTGCCAACCTGTATATGCACATGTGTATGTATGTACGTTCCAATATTTTGTATAATAAATGCAATTAATTTTGTTTATACTTTTTATTCGTCCCTTCTAAGCTGTGTGGTATACATATATGACCTCAATAACGTGTATTACCAGCATTGTGTGTTCAGCATGTGTAGCAATCACATTGTATATGTGAATAGCGGGGTGTGCCTAGATTTGTTTCCCGAAAACCGACCGTGTAAATTTATAAACAGGTTGGCCACCCCCATAACTCTATCAAAAGAGGTCGAATATGAATTAGGTGTCATAGGAGTTACACTCCCAAATGAATACTACGCTGTCACACCAGAAGATGAAGATTTCACACTTCAGTTTAAAGTCACTTTTAATCAGAGTTCGACAACTCGCTCATACGCTTTCACATATGTTCCCTCCGTTGGCTTATTAGCGGGGGATATGAATAGATTGACTAGAGCACTCAATACAGACATTACAGAACAACTGGAATCGTTTTATTTTGTATACAATCGAGGTGTTATGCCTAGGGAAGGGTTATTTTCATGGAATAATGATTTGAAGAGGATGAGCCTCACATACGTGAATGCGGAGGCTGCGAAAGTATAAGTTGTTGTTTCAGCTGTTATAAAGTTTGGTGTTAGGGGTGCACGTTTATTGGGGTTTAACATAGGAGTGCAAAACATGATTTATGATATGGGGGTGTTGAGAAATTATCGCTCCAAAACGCCATATCTCGATGATCACAGTATTGATTACATTTACTTATATTCCAACATTATTCAACTCTCAAAAGACACCAATGGTATTTTAACAATTGACTTGGATAGAGTAGTTCAGTGTGATGTTAGGGGTTAGGAGTGATGGATACGAAAGAAATTGAGACTGCTTTACAAGGTTCGCTAGGGTGTGTTATTAAATAATTAGGTGTGTTCGCTTCAGATGAAGAGGGCACGTTCATAATACCTGCGAACAGAAAGAAACCGTTAGTTTTTATATCTAATACTCTGCCTTCAACTTCTGGTATTGATGTTGTTGGACAGTCGGTGTGTTTTTATATTGATTGTTCACCTAGGGATACAATCTTCTTTTTTGACAGTTATGGTATAAACCCTAGAATTTATTCAGGCAGCTTCTCGAATTTTCTCTGCACAAATTCGGGATTTGTCCTTTGCCAATCCGTAAGGCAGATAGAGCCAGATAATTCATACAAGTGCGGTCTTTACACTGTTTTCTTCGTTCACTGTATGAGTCATAGAGGGTTGAAACCAGTTTTGTCGTTAATGAACGCTGTCTTCTCACCGTGTCATTTGGAAATAATGACAGGTGGGTGACAGAATACTATTTCAAGCATTTCCAAAGGGTGAAATGTTCTCATTGGAGTTCTGTTGGTAAACGGGCTGTCACATACAAGGAGTGTATGCATTCGTTAAATAAAGGTTATTAATAATTTTTTTATGTTGTTAATATACATCATATAATTATTTTTTATTTCTTGCAAGCGTTCGGTTCTTCTAAGTCCCGTTATTTCTTTTCCTTGGGATGAGCGGGAAAGGAGGGGTTGTTCTGCACGGGGCACAGGCAGAGGATGAATGTCAAGTGGGTACGAGATATTGAATTTAGAAGATTGTGGTCTTTTATTGTAAAATTGTTAAGCAGTATGAAGTTGATGATAAGGAGCCGTGGCTGTGTTGTTTTTGAATGCATCTCGGGAGAAACGTGTGAATCTAACACTTGTTAATGTGTGCCAGTTAATGTAATAAAAATATGTGAATGGTCATAATTTGTTTTTATTACCCTCATTCTTTATTGTTCAACCTTCCATAGAGTTTCATTATGTTAGGTTATGGAGTTTACAAATCTTTTCGCATTCATACTATCACATGATATGACATGTTGCGCACCTGGCAGTCAGTCATGAAGAAAGTCAGGTTAAGGGAGTTATAATTTATTTTACCTGTATTCATATCTTTTCATATACTCACTCAAGTTCCTCATATTCATATTTTTCATATATTCATGTGGGTTAGGTTAGGTTAAGGGATTTAGAATTTTTTCCTTCATAATAATATTTATGTGAAATGGTGGTTTTTCGTCCGAAGATATATATCTTGAGCCAAAATGGGGTTAAGTATTTCACGTGGGTTAGGCTAGCTTAGGTTAAGTTTGGTTTAGGTACTTAGAATTTTTTCACTTGGTGGGTTAGATTAGGTTAGGTTAGGTTGGGTTGGGTTAGGTTAGGTTAGGTGAAGGGACTTAGAATTTTTTCACTCATATTCATATTTATGTGAAATGGTGGTTTTTTCATAATTATAGTATATCTTGAGTCAAAATGGGGTTGGGTATTTTCAAGGGGTTGTGAAATGGTGGCTTTTTCATCCGTGGAGAATATCTTGAGCCAAAATGGGGTTGGGTATTTCCAAAGGGTCGTTGAGCCAAAATGGGGTTGGGTATTTTCAAGGGGTCGAGCGAAACCACGGTTCTCCTATCCTAGTGTTATACATGAGCCATTTTGGGGTTCTTTTCTGAACTAGAGTGAAATATTTGGCTGTTTTCACATGGAGTCGTTAATGGTTGATGTACGTGAGGTTAAGATAAAGGCAAGGTTTTGGGGTTTATTGCCTGTGAGCCTAACCGGGGGTCGGGTGTTGAGGTTGAGCCGACATGGGTTTTTTTTCCCTATTACCTACACATCAATTTCTTATTGCAAATAATTTTCTACCTGTATCTGTTGGAAATAGAGTGCGTTTTAATTGGTACATTAGTTTCAACTCCACGATAATGTATATGCACAAAGGGGAATGTACACATAAGCAAGAGTACTTACATGCTTGGATGGCCATAGTAACTATAACGCCACTTATACCACAGATAATGAAAGTAAAACTTGTGGGCAAAGCCGATGGCACATTATATTACTGTGATGAGTAAATAAAAGGCTGCTGTAGCAATTCTGTGAAAATAATGGCTATGGTAGGAAGGCATGACGAAATACTTAACGAAATAAGAAAAATATAAGACAGGTGTAAGGATATTATGAGATGATACAAACCAGTCTACGAGTAGCCCATGAATCACTTGGTTTAGGGGGGCATTCTTGTAGATTACCCTGCTGGACGAAAGGATACTTAAGAGTCTCTCTCTCTCTCTCTCTCTCTTTTTTTTCCTTTTGTTTTTCTCCTCTCTCTCTCTCTCTCCTCTCTCTCTCTCTCTCTCTCTCTCTCTAACTCAAGGTCAATAGGAAATAATGCAATAATCTGTTTGAATTTTATTCGTTAAAACTCTCTCTTTTTAGTGGTCCAGAAAAATAGTTGAAATTCTGAAATTGTGATGGAATTTGT
>NC_087203.1:8308781-8311281 GCF_015104395.2 Macrobrachium nipponense
AGTGTGCTTGAAAAAGTACAATGAAAAGGGCCACACAGTTGCCCGATGCCCTAACTGCAGCCAGCAACATCATGCTTTGGTTTAAGGGATGCCCAGTCAAGACTGCAGAGGATTTGGAAGGCGAAGGGCAAAAAAAAGGGATCCTCCTCCAACCTGCAAGACCTCGGCAACCATCACCGACCAGGAAACCTCCCAGCAACCCAGGTCCGATCCTAGAACAACGAACCTACCTCCTGTACCACAAACCACCCAAACTTCCTCCCAACCTCCTCAATCCCGGCACTACATCCCCACCCCCTCATCCTCTCCGTATCGCCAAACTCCCGCCCCTCTACCTCCTCCCCCTACTCCCCCAACCCCTCAGGTTACCCCCCTAACCTCTGCATCGCCGAAGACGTCGATTCTGCTCGCCGAAGACGTCGTTCCTGCTCGTGCCGAAGCAGGAACCCAGACAGAAGACGCAGTTGAAGAAGAAATGCAGACCGAGACACCGACTGTAGCTCCTGTTTTGTATAAAGAAGCAGGAACACAAACTGAGGAGGTTGTAGTTAAGCAAAACAGCGAAACTCAGACCTGCAAACAAGAATACAGAACTTCAAGCGTCGGAAACGAATACTTCCTCGTAGGAGAATATCAAATCAGAAAGTTCCTGCTGACCTACGAGGAGTTTGAGGCTTTTTTAAATAGAGCCATCTTTAATAACGACAGTGGCAGTGGTCATCAGCTGTTCTCTGAGCTCGTCCACGCTCTGTTGGACCTAGAGATCAGTCTCCCAGATGACCTCCTGTTAGAAGATTTTAGATACAGATCTCAAACATAAAGATCGCCGCTACATGAAAAATGTTGTTTATAGCATTAACTGCTTTTTCTTTTACTAAACAATCCTCCTTTCCCCTCCGTTTTTCGGCCGCCTCACGTCTAACGACCGAATATTTCAACTGTCACTCTAACTACCGCTTAAGCTGTCGCTTATTTTTGTTATCCTGTTTCTAAAACTGATAATATTTCGTTTTTCCTTCGTCGTTCCCTATTGCTAAACGATCGACGCTCTCTGCTTTTTTTTTTCTCGTAAAGTGAAATATGGTACTTGAACTCAATAGAGTTGCGCTTTTTTTTTCCGTTTTTCTACGACTATAAATTTTTTCGATTTCATTACTGGCTATCTCTGACTCGCCAGGACTCGCTACTATCGATCTTTATCTTCTACTAATGGGTACCTTAGGGTTTAAAGGGGTTTGTAACCTTGCCTATTCACTTTTCCTTTCACTTTTGAATCCATACCATTCCACCTGCACATTCCATAGAAATCATAAATAAAAAGATCGCCTCATATCCTTAAATCACCAATGCACCTAAAAATAATTCAAATGACCTACGGGCTGCTACATTAGCTAAAGCCCGTGCTGGCATAAAGCCAGCTTAATACTCCAACAACAACAACAACAACAACAACAAGATACAGAAGACTACTGGGGCTTGACCCAGGCTGACAACCTACATATCTCTTGAGAAAGGGTCACAGATAGGGCCTGAAAGTACTCGAGTGTTGAATAAAATAAAATGTAAAAACTTATAAGCAAACACGTTATACACAGTAATTTTGTTGGTTTCTTTTTCAATCTTCAGAAGAAAACTGTAAGAAGTTTTTGTTTGATTCCAAGTTCTGTTTACTTATAATATTTTTTCAAGAGAAAACTATAGCTTGCACTCTTTGTCTAATTAAATAATTCACAGTGATTTATTCCACAATCATTAATACCTTACATTCATCTTTGAACAAATTTACAGCAGATAAACAGCAACATCTCAGTTTATAAAAAAATTTCCCCAAAAGTTCAATGGTTTGAGACTTCATCTTTTATTAGTAAAGCCTTCTATGATATTTCATGATACTAGTGATTTCTTAGTTTCATTTTTATTCAGATGACTAAGTTGTCCCTTGTATATTTCGGTAATCTTACCGTAATCTGTACATTCAATCCCACTATCAAGAAATCTGGACACGATAAAAAGCATCATAAAACGGAAACAGGTTACATTTAAGGTATGTGGAATCAATATAAATATATATGTCTATATATATCTTATAGGTAGCAGTTGCATGGAAGTCACGGGATATTTCTTTGACAACGGGATGGTGACCACGTTTCCTTCAGTAGAAAACGTCGAATCTACAGTTTCGTGACTAGGGGGTGTTGGATACACTCACGAGGGTCGCAGACGCTGAATAATGGCGCGTGCCGAGTTGTTTCGAGGTGGTTTACGCACTCGACCTGCGTCTACAACTATTCGTCGAGTTTTGCTTATCTTAGCGACGTGGATGAGCTTTTCATCAATGAACGTTACACAATTCCAATAATAGTGGTCATGCTAGGTGTTATACTGATCACAATTTGTGTGATAGGAGTTCTTGAACTTCTGTGCATCCGGTGAGGCACAAGGGCTCCAGCAACGGAGGTAGCCCTAAATCATGTAGCAAGTTGATACATTGTGCATTATT